>NC_091311.1:19469407-19519874 GCF_038502225.1 Cherax quadricarinatus
CTTCATAGGACAATCCCCGTAGCTCTGGGACTAGTCTTGTTGCAAACCTTTGCACTTTCTCTAATTTCTTGACGTGCTTGACTAGGTGTGGATTCCAAACTGGTGCTGCATACTCCAGTATGGGCCTGACGTAGATGGTGTACAGAGTCTTAAACGAATCCTTACTGAGGTATCGGAACGCTATCCGTAGGTTTGCCAGGCGCCCGTATGCTGCAGCAGTTATCTGATTGATGTGCGCCTCAGGAGATATGCTCGGTGTTATACTCACCCCCAGATCTTTTTCCTTTAGTGAGGTTTGCAGTCTTTGGCCATCTAAACTATATTGTGTCTGCGGTCTTCTTTGCCCTTCCCCAATCTTCATGACTTTGCATTTGGCAGGGTTAAATTCAAGGAGCCAGTTGCTGGACCAGGCTTGTAGCCTGTCCAGATCTCTTTGTAGTCCTGCCTGATCCTCGTCCGATTCGATCCTTCTCATTAACTTCACATCGTCTGCAAACAAGGACACTTCTGAGTCTATCCCTTCCGTTATGTCGTTCACGTATACCAAGAACAGCACAGGTCCTAGGACTGACCCCTGTGGAACCCCGCTTGTCACAGGCGCCCACTCTGACACCTCGTCGCGTACCATGACTCGTTGTTTCCTCCCTGTCAGGTATTCTCTGATCCATTGCAGTGCCTTTCCTGTTATGTGTGCCTGGTCCTCTAGCTTTTGCAGTAACCTTTTGTGAGGAACTGTGTCGAAAGCCTTCTTGCAGTCCAAAAATACGCAGTCGATCCACCCCTCTCTCTCTTGTCTTACTTCTGTCACCTTGTCATAAAACTCTAGTAGGTTTGTGACACAGGATTTTCCTTCCCTGAAACCGTGCTGGTTGTCAATTATACACTTGTTTCTTTCCAGGTGCCCCACCACTCTCCTCCTGATGATCTTCTCCATGACCTTGCATACTATACACGTTAGAGATACAGGTCTGTAGTTTAGTGCCTCATGTCTGTCTCCCTTTTTAAAAATTGGGACTACATTTGCCATTTTCCATACCTCAGGGAGTTGCCCAGTTTCAAATGATGTGTTGAAGATCTTTGTTAATGGCTCACACAATATCTCTGCTCCCTCTTTAAGGACCCATGGAGAGATGTTGTCTGGTCCCACCGCCTTTGAGGTGTCAAGTTCGCATAGCAGCTTCTTCACCTCCTCCTTGGTTATATGTACCTCATCCAGCACTTGCTGGTGTGCCCCCCTGTTCTGATTTCTTGGAGTCCTACTGGTTTCCACTGTAAATACCTCTTTAAATCTTGTGTTGAGCTCCTGACATACCTCTCGGTCGTTTCTTGTGAATTCCCCATCACCCTTCCTCAGTCTGATTACCTGGTCCTTGACTGTTGTTTTCCTCCTGATGTGGCTGTACAACAGCTTCGGGTCAGTCTTTACTTTTGATGCTATGTCATTTTCATATTGTCTCTGAGCCTCCCTTCTTATCTGTGCATATTCGTTTCTGGCTCTTCGGCTGATTTCTCTATTCTCCTGAGTTCTCTGTCTTCTGTACCTTTTCCATTCTCTAGTACACCTAGTTTTCGCCTCCCTACACCTTTGGGTGAACCAAGGACTCGTTCTGTTCTTCCCATTATTTCTGTTTCCCTTGGGAACAAACCTCTCCTCTGCCTCCTTGCATTTTGTTGCTACATAGTCCATCATTTCTTGTACTGGTTTTCCTGTCAGTTCCCTCTCCCACTGAATGTCTTGAAGGAAGTTCCTCATGCCTGAGTAGTTCCCCCTTTTGTAGTTTGGTTTTTCCCAGCCTATTCCTGCTACTCTCTCCACTTGGAGCTCAACTATGTAGTCGAAGCACAGAACCACATGATCACTAGCTCCCAGGGGCCTTTCATACATGATACCCTCGATGTCCGAACTACTCATGGTGAATACAAGGTCCAACCTTGCTGGTTCATCCTCTCCTCTCTCTCTGGTAGTGTCTCTAACATGTTGATGCATGAGGTTCTCCAGTACCACATCCATCATCTTGGCTCTCCATGTTTCGGGACCCCCATGGGGCTCCAGGTTTTCCCAGTCAATCTCCTTGTGATTGAAATCACCCATAACTAGTAACTTTGCTCCCCCCATGTGTGTGTAGGTGTGTGTGTGTGTAGGTGTGTGTGTGTGTAGGTGTGTGTGTGTGTAGGTAAGTGCGTGTGTGTAGGTGTGTGTGGTGTGTAGGTGTGTGCATGTGTGTAGGTGTGTGTGGTGTGTAGGTGTGTGTGGTGTGTAGGTGTGTGTGGTGTGTAGGTGTGTGTGGTGTGTAGGTGTGTGTGTGTAGGTGTGTGTGTGTAGGTGTGTGTGTGTAGGTGTGTGTGTGTAGGTGTGTGTAGGTGTGTGTGTGTAGGTGTGTGTGTGTAGGTGTGTGTGTGTAGGTGTACTCACCTAATTGTGATTGCAGGGGTCGAGACTCAGCTCCTGGCCCCGCCTCTTCACTGATCGCTACTGGATCCTCTCTCTCTCTCTGCTTCCTGAGCTTTGTCATACCTCTTCTTAAAACTATGTATGGTTCCTGCCTCCACTACTTCACTTGCTAGGCTATTCCACTGCCTTACAACTCTATGACTGAAGAAATACTTCCTACTATCTCTCTGACTCATTTGTGTCTTCAACTTCCAATGGTGGCCTCTTCTTTCTGTGTCCCCTCTCTGGAACATCCTATCTCTGTCCACCTTGTCTATTCCCCGCCGTATCTTGTATGTCGTTATCATGTCTCCCCTGACCCTTCTGTCCTCCAGCGTCGTCAGTCCGATTTCCTTTAACCTTTCCTCGTACGACATTCCCTTGAGCTCTGGGACTAGCCTTGTTGCAAACCTTTGTACTTTCTCTTAACTTCTTGACGTGCTTGACTAGGTGTGGGTTCCAGACTGATGCTGCATACTCCAGTATGGGCCTAACATACACAGTGTACAGTGTCTTGAACGATTCCTTATTAAGGTATCGGAACGCTATTCTCAGGTTTGCCAGGCGCCCGTATGCTGCAGCGGTTATTTGGTTGATGTGTGCCTCCGGTGATGTGCTCGGTGTTATGGTCACCCCAAGGTCTTTCTACCTGAGTGAGGTCTATAGTCTTTGTCCACCTAGCCTGTGTGTGTGTAGGTGTGTGTGTAGGTGTGTGTGTGTAGGTGTACTCACCTACTTGTACTCACCTATTTGTGGTTGCAGGGGTAGATTCCTAGCTCCTGGCCCCGCCTCTTCACCGGTTGCTACTAGGCCCTCTCTCTCCCCGCTCCGTGAATCCGTGCTGGTTGGCATTTATACTCTTGTTCCGTTCCAGGTGCTCCACCACTCTCCTCCTGATAATCTTCTCCATAATTTTGCATACTATACACGTCAATGACACAGGTCTATAGTTTAGTGCCTCTTTTCTGTCTCTTTTTTTAAAAATGGGAACTACATTTGCCGTCTTCCATACCTCAGGTAGTTGCCCAGTTTCCAGGGATGTGTTGAAGATTGTGGTAAGTGGCATGCACAACATATCTGCTCCCTCTCTATGGACCCACGGGGAGATGTTGTCCGGTCCCATTGCCTTTGAGGTATCGATGTCCCTTAGCAGTTTCTTCACCTCCTCCTCATCTGTATGTATGTCGTCCAACACTTGTTGGTGTATTCCTTGCTGGTGTCCCCATCTGGTCTGTCCCCCCAGAATCCTTCCTGTCTCTACTGTAAATACTTCCTTAAATCTCGTGTTGAGCTCCTCAGATACCTCTTGATCGTTTCTTGTGAGTTCTCCACCTTCTTTCCTCAGCCTTATCACCTGGTCCTTGACTGTTGTCTTCCTCCTAATGTGGCTATACAGCAGTTTCGGGTCAGATTTGACTTTCGATGCTATGTCGTTTTCATACTGTCGCTGGGCCTCCCTCCTTATCTGTGCATACTCGTTTCTGGCTCTTCTACTAATCTCCTTGTTTTCCTGGGTCCTATGCCTCCTGTACCTTTTCCATTCTCTGTTGCACTTAGTTTTTGCCTCCCTACACCTTCGGGTAAACCAAGGACTCGTTTTGGTCTTCCTATTATTTCTGTTTCCCTTGGGAACAAAACTTTCCTCTGCCTCCTTGCACTTTGTTGCCACATATTCCATCATCTCGATTACTGATTTTCCTACTATTTCTCTGTCCCACTGAACCTCCTGCAGGAAGTTTCTCATACCTGTGTAGTCCCCCCTTTTATAGTTTGGCCTGTCCCCTTCAGTTCCTGTTACCTTCTCCACTTGTAACTCTACTATATAGTCAAAACTCAGAACCACATGATCGCTAGCTCCAAGGGGCCTCTCGTAAGTGATGTCCTAAATGTCTGAACTACTCAGGGTGAACACAAGATCCAGTCTTGCTGGCTCATCCTCCCCTCTCTCTCTGGTTGTGTCCCTGACATGTTGATGCATGAGGTTTTCAAGTACCACATCCATCATCTTGGCTCTCCAGGTGTGTGTGTGTAGGTGTGTGTGTGTGTAGGTGTGTGTGTGTGTGTAGGTGTGTGTGTGTAGGTGTGTGTGTGTGTGAGTAGGTGTGTGTGTGTGTGTAGGTGTGTGTGTGTGTGTGTGTAGGTGTGTGTGTGTGTGTGTGTGTGTTGGTGTGTGTGTGTGTAGGTGTGTGTGTGTGTGTGTGTAGGTGTGTGTGTGTGTGTGTGTGTGTGTAGGTATGTGTGTGTGTGTGTAGGTGTGTGTGTGTGTAGGTGTGTGTGTGTGTGTTTATGTCTGTGTGTGTGTGTGTATGTGTGTGTGTGTGTGTGTAGGTGTGTGTGTGTAGGTGTGTGTGTACTCACCTATTTGTGGTTGCAGGGGTCGAGTCCTAGCTCCTGGCCCCGCCTCTTCACCGGTTGCTACTAGACCCTCTCTCTCCCCGCTCCATGAGCTTTATCAAACCTCGTCTTAAAACTGTGTATGGTTCCTGCCTCCACTACGTCATTTTCTAGGCTATTCCACAGCCTTACAACTCTATGACTGAAGAAATACTTCCTACTATCTCTCTGACTCATTTGTGTCTTCAACTTCCAATTGTGGCCTCTTGTTTCTGTGTCCCCTCCCTGGAACATCCTGTCCTTGTCCACCTTGTCTATTCCACGCAGTATTTTATATGTCGTTATCATGTCTCCCCTGACCCTCCTGTCCTCCAGTGTCGTCAGGCCGATTTCCCTTAATCTTTCTTCATAGGACATTCCCCTTAGCTCTGGAACTAACCTTGTTGCAAACCTTTGTACTTTCTCTAGGTTCTTGACGTGCTTTATCAAGTGCGGGTTCCAAACAGGTGCTGCATACTCCAGTATGGGCCTGACATACACGGTGTACAGTGTCTTGAATGATTCCTTACTAAGGTGTCGGAATGCTGTTCTCAGGTTTGCCAGGCGCCCATATGCTGCAGCAGTTATCTGATTGATGTGTGCTTCCGGAGACATGCTCGGTGTTATACTCACCCCAAGATCTTTCTCCTTGAGTGAGGTTTGCAGTCTTTGGCCACCTAGCCTATACTCTGTCTGTGGTCTTCTGTGCCCTTCCCCTATCTTCATGACTTTGCATTTGGCAGGATTAAATTCGAGAAGCCATTTGCTGGACCAGGTGTCCAGTCTGTCCAGGTCTCTTTGAAGTCCTGCCTGGTCCTCATCAGATTTAATTCTCCTCATTAACTTCACATCATCTGCAAACAGGGACACTTCTGAGTCTAACCCTTCCGTCATGTCGTTCACATATACCAAAAATAGCACTGGTCCTAGGACCGACCCCTGTGGGACCCCGCTCGTCACAGGTGCCCACTGTGATACATCATTACGTACCATGACTCGTTGTTGCCTCCCTGTCAGGTATTCTCTGATCCATTGCAGTGCCCTTCCTGTTATATGCGCCTGATGCTCTAGCTTCTGCACTAATCTCTTGTGAGGAACTGTGTCAAAGGCCTTCTTGCAGTCCAAGAAGATGCAATCAACCCACCCCTCTCTCTCTTGTCTTACTTCTGTTATTTTATCATAAAACTCCAGAAGGTTTGTGACACAGGATTTGCCTTCCGTGAATCCGTGCTGGTTGGCATTTATACTCCTGTTCCGTTCCAGGTGCTCCACCACTCTCCTCCTGATAATCTTCTCCATAATTTTGCTTACTATACACGTCAATGACACAGGTCTATAGTTTAGTTCCTCTTTTCTGTCTCCTTTTTTGAAAATGGGAACTACATTTGCCGTCTTCCATACCTCAGGTAGTTGCCCAGTTTCCAGGGATGTGTTGAAGATTGTGGTAAGTGGTACGCACAACATATCTGCTCCCTCTCTAAGGACCCATGGAGAGATGTTGTCCGGTCCCATTGCCTTTGAGGTATCGATGTTCCTTAGCAGTTTCTTCACCTCCTCCTCATCTGTATGTATGTCGTCCAACACTTGTTGGTGTATTCCTTGTTGGTGTCCCCATCTGGTCTGTCCCCCCAGAGTCCTTCCTGTCTCTACTGTAAATACTTCCTTAAATCTCGTGTTGAGCTCCTCACATACCTCTTGATCGTTTCTTGTGAGTTCTCCACCTTCTTTCCTCAGCCTTATCACCTGGTCCTTGACTGTTGTCTTCCTCCTGATGTGGCTATACAGCAGTTTCGGGTCAGATTTGACTTTCGATGCTATGTCGTTTTCATACTGTCGCTGGGCCTCCCTCCTTATCTGCGCATACTCGTTTCTGGCTCTTCTACTAATCTCCTTGTTTTCCTGGGTCCTATGCCTCCTGTACCTTTTCCATTCTCTGTTGCACTTAGTTTTTGCCTCCCTACACTTTCGGGTAAACCAAGGACTCGTTTTGGTCTTCCTATTATTTCTGTTTCCCTTGGGAACAAAACTTTCCTCTGCCTCCTTGCACTTTGTTGCCACATATTCCATCATCTCGTTTACTGATTTTCCTACCATTTCTCTGTCCCACTGAACCTCCTGCAGGAAGTTTCTCATACCTGTGTAGTCCCCCCTTTTATAGTTTGGCCTGTCCCCTTCAGTTCCTGTTACCTTCTCCACTTGTAACTCTACTATATAGTCAAAACACAGAACCACATGATCGCTAGCTCCAAGGGGCCTCTCGTAAGTGATGTCCTCGATGTCTGAACTGCTCAGGGTGAACACAAGATCAAGTCTTGCTGGCTCATCCTCCCCTCTCTCTCTGGTTGTGTCCCTGACATGTTGATGCATGAGGTGTGTGTGTGTAGGTGTGTGTGTAGGTGTGTGTGTAGGTGTGTGTGTGTAGGTGTGTGTGTGTGTAGGTGTGTGTGTGTGTGTAGGTGTGTGTGTGTAGGTGTGTGTGTGTGTGTAGGTGTGTGTGTGTGTGTGTAGGTGTGTGTGCGTGTGTAGGTGTGTGTGTGTGTGTGTAGGTGTGTGTGTGTAGGTGTGTGTGTGTGTGTGTGTGTAGGTGTGTGTGTGTAGGTGTAGGTGTGTGTGTGTGTGTGTGTAGGTGTGTGTGTGTAGGTGTGTGTGTGTGTGTGTGTGTAGGTGTGTGTGTGTGTGTGTGTGTGTGTGTGTGTGTGTGTAGGTGTGTGTGTGTGTGTGTGTAGGTGTGTGTGTGTGTGTAGGTGTGTGTGTGTGTGTGTAGGTGTGTGTGTGTAGGTGTGTGTGTGTGTGTAGGTGTGTGTGTGTGTTTAGGTGTGTGTGTGTGTGTGTAGGTGTGTGTGTGTGTGTGTGTGTAGGTGTGTGTGTGTGTAGGTACTCACCTATTTGTACTCACCTATTTATGGTTGCAGGGGTCGAGTCCTAGCTCCTGGCCCCGCCTCTTCACCGGTTGCTACTAGGCCCTCTCTCTCCCCGCTCCATGAGCTTTATCAAACCTCGTCTTAAAACTGTGTATGGTTCCTGCCTCCACTACGTCATTTTCTAGGCTATTCCACTGCCTTACAACTCTATGACTGAAGAAATACTTCCTACTATCTCTCTGACTCATTTGTGTCTTCAACTTCCAATTGTGGCCTCTTGTTTCTGTGTCACCTCCCTGGAACATCCTGTCCTTGTCCACCTTGTCTATTCCACGCAGTATTTTATATGTCGTTATCATGTCTCCCCTGACCCTCCTGTCCTCCAGTGTCGTCAGGCCGATTTCCCTTAATCTTTCTTCATAGGACATTCCCCTTAGCTCTGGAACTAACCTTGTTGCAAACCTTTGCACTTTCTCTAGTTTCTTGACGTGCTTTATCAAGTGCGGGTTCCAAACAGGTGCTGCATACTCCAGTATGGGCCTGATATACACGGTGTACAGTGTCTTGAATGATTCCTTACTAAGGTGTCGGAATGCTGTTCTCAGGTTTGCCAGGCGCCCATATGCTGCAGCAGTTATCTGATTGATGTGTGCTTCCGGAGACATGCTCGGTGTTATACTCACCCCAAGATCTTTCTCCTTGAGTGAGGTTTGCAGTCTTTGGCCACCTAGCCTATACTCTGTCTGTGGTCTTCTGTGCCCTTCCCCTATCTTCATGACTTTGCATTTGGCAGGATTAAATTCGAGAAGCCATTTGCTGGACCAGGTGTCCAGTCTGTCCAGGTCTCTTTGAAGTCCTGCCTGGTCCTCATCAGATTTAATTCTCCTCATTAACCTCACATCATCTTCAAACAGGGACACTTCTGAGTCTAACCCTTCCGTCATGTCGTTCACATATACCAAAAATAGCACTGGTCCTAGGACCGAACCCTGTGGGACCCCGCTCGTCACAGGTGCCCACTGTGATACATCATTACGTACCATGACTCGTTGTTGCCTCCCTGTCAGGTATTCTCTGATCCATTGCAGTGCCCTTTCTGTTATATGCGCCTGATGCTCTAGCTTCTGCACTAATCTCTTGTGAGGAACTGTGTCAAAGGCCTTCTTGCAGTCCAAGAAGATGCAATCAACCCACCCCTCTCTCTCTTGTCTTACTTCTGTTATTTTATCATAAAACTCCAGAAGGTTTGTGACACAGGATTTGCCTTCCGTGAATCCATGCTGGTTGGCATTTATACTCCTGTTCCGTTCCAGGTGCTCCACCACTCTCCTCCTGATAATCTTCTCCATAATTTTGCATACTATACACGTCAATGACACAGGTCTATAGTTTAGTGCCTCTTTTCTGTCTCCTTTTTTGAAAATGGGAACTACATTTGCCGTCTTCCATACCTCAGGTAGTTGCCCAGTTTCCAGGGATGTGTTGAAGATTGTGGTAAGTGGTACGCACAACATATCTGCTCCCTCTCTAAGGACCCACGGAGAGATGTTGTCCGGTCCCATTGCCTTTGAGGTATCGATGTCCCTTAGCAGTTTCTTCACCTCCTCCTCATCTGTATGTATGTCGTCCAACACTTGTTGGTGTATTCCTTGTTGGTGTCCCCATCTGGTCTGTCCCCCCAGAGTCCTTCCTGTCTCTACTGTAAATACTTCCTTAAATCTCGTGTTGAGCTCCTCACATACCTCTTGATCGTTTCTTGTGAGTTCTCCACCTTCTTTCCTCAGCCTTATCACCTGGTCCTTGACTGTTGTCTTCCTCCTAATGTGGCTATACAGCAGTTTCGGGTCAGATTTGACTTTCGATGCTATGTCGTTTTCATACTGTCGCTGGGCCTCCCTCCTTATCTGCGCATACTCGTTTCTGGCTCTTCTACTAATCTCCTTGTTTTCCTGGGTCCTATGCCTCCTGTACCTTTTCCATTCTCTGTTGCACTTAGTTTTAGTAGGTGTGTGTGTGTGTGTGTGTAGGTGTGTGTGTGTGTGTGTGTGTGTGTAGGTATGTGTGTGTGTGTGTGTGTAGGTGTGTGTGTGTGTGTAGGTGTGTGTGTGTGTGTATGTGTGTGTGTGTGTGTGTAGGTGTGTATGTGTAGGTGTGTGTGTGTGTGTAGGTGTGTGTGTGTAGGTGTGTGTGTGTGTAGGTGTGTGTGTGTGTAGGTGTGTGTGTGTAGGTGTGTGTGTGTAGGTGTGTGTGTAGGTGTGTGTGTAGGTGTGTGTGTGTAGGTGTGTGTGTGTGTAGGTGTGTGTGTGTGTAGGTGTGTGTGTGTGTGTAGGTGTGTGTGTGTGTGTAGGTGTGTGTGTGTGTGTGTAGGTGTGTGTGCGGGTGTAGGTGTGTGTGTGTGTGTGTAGGTGTGTGTGTGTAGGTGTGTGTGTGTAGGTGTGTGTGTGTGTGTGTCTGTGTGTGTGTGTGTGTGTAGGTGTGTGTGTGTAGGTGTGTGTGTGTGTGTAGGTGTGTGTGTGTAGGTGTGTGTGTGTGTAGGTGTGTGTGTGTGTAGGTGTGTGTGTGTAGGTGTGTGTGTGTAGGTGTGTGTGTAGGTGTGTGTGTAGGTGTGTGTGTGTAGGTGTGTGTGTGTGTAGGTGTGTGTGTGTGTAGGTGTGTGTGTGTGTGTAGGTGAGTGTGTGTGTGTAGGTGTGTGTGTTTGTGTGTAGGTGTGTGTGCGGGTGTAGGTGTGTGTGTGTGTGTAGGTGTGTGTGTGTAGGTGTGTGTGTGTGTAGGTGTGTGTGTGTGTGTGTGTGTAGGTGTGTGTGTGTGTGTAGGTGTGTGTGTGTGTGTGTGTGTAGGTGTGTGCGTGTGTGTAGGTGTGTGTGTGTGTGTGTAGGTGTGTGTGTGTGTGTGTAGGTGTGTGTGTGTGTGTAGGTGTGTGTGTGTGTGTAGGTGTGTGTGTGTAGGTGTGTGTGTGTTTGTAGGTGTGTGTGTGTAGGTGTGTGTGTGTGTGTAGGTGTGTGTGTGTAGGTGTGTGTGTGTGTAGGTGTGCGTGTGTGTAGGTGTGTGTGTAGGTGTGTGTGTGTAGGTGTGTGTGTAGGTGTGTGTGTAGGTGTGTGTGAGTAGGTGCGTGTGTGTGTAGGTGTGTGTGTGTACTCACCTATTTGTACTCACCTATTTGTGGTTGCAGGGGTCGAGTCACAGCTTCTGGCCCCGCCTCTTCGCTGATTGCTACTAGGTCCTCTCTCTCCCTGCCCCATGAGCTCTATCATACCTCGCCTTAAAACTATGTATGGTTTCTGCCTCCACCACATCACTTTCTAGCCTATTCCATGGCCTGACTACTCTATGACTGAAGAAATACTTCCTAACATCCCTTTGATTCATCTGAGTCTTCAACTTCCAATTGTGACCTCTTGTGTCTGTGTCCCATCACTGGAACATCCCGTCTTTGTCCACCTCGTCCATTCCGCGCAGTATTTTATATGTCGTTATCATGTCTCCCCTGACCCTCCTGGCCTCCAGTGTCGTCAGGCCGATTTCCCTCAACCTTTCTTCATAGGACAATCCCCGTAGCTCTGGGACTAGTCTTGTTGCAAACCTTTACCCTTTCTCTAATTTCTTGACGTGCTTGACTAGGTGTGGATTCCAAACTGGTGCTGCATACTCCAGTATGGGCCTGACGTAGATGGTATACAGAGTCTTAAACGAATCCTTACTGAGGTATCGGAACGCTATCCGTAGGTTTGCCAGGCGCCCGTGTGCTGCAGCAGTTATCTGATTGATGTGCGCCTCAGGAGATATGCTCGGTGTTATACTCACCCCCAGATCTTTTTCCTTGAGTGAGGTTTGCAGTCTTTGGCCATCTAAACTATATTGTGTCTGCGGTCTTCTTTGCCCTTCCCCAATCTTCATGACTTTGCATTTGGCAGGGTTAAATTCAAGGAGCCAGTTGCTGGACCAGGCTTGTAGCCTGTCCAGGTCTCTTTGTAGTCCTGCCTGATCCTCGTCCGATTTGATTCTTCTCATTAACTTCACATCATCTGCAAACAAGGACACTTCTGAGTCTATCCCTTCCATTATGTCGTTCACGTATACCAAGAACAGCACAGGTCCTAGGACTGACTCCTGTGGAACCCCGCTTGTCACAGGCGCCCACTCTGACACCTCGTCGCGTACCATGACTCGTTGTTGCCTCCCTGTCAGATATTCTCTGATCCATTGCAGTGCCTTTCCTGTTATGTGTGCCTGGCCCTCTAGCTTTTGCAGTAACCTCTTGTGAGGAACTGTGTCGAAGGCCTTCTTGCAGTCCAAAAATACGCAGTCGATCCACCCCTCTCTCTCTTGTCTTACTTCTGTCACCTTGTCATAAAACTCTAGTAGGTTTGTGACACAGGATTTTCCTTCCCTGAAACCGTGCTGGTTGTCAATTATACACTTGTTTCTTTCCAGGTGCCCCACCACTCTCCTCCTGATGATCTTCTCCATGACCTTGCATACTATACACGTTAGTGATACAGGTCTGTAGTTTAGTGCCTCATGTCTGTCTCCCTTTTTAAAAATTGGGACTACATTTGCCATTTTCCATACCTCAGGGAGTTGCCCAGTTTCAAATGATGTGTTGAAGATCTTTGTTAATGGCTCACACAATATCTCTGCTCCCTCTTTAAGGACCCATGGAGAGATGTTGTCTGGTCCCACCGCCTTTGAGGTGTCAAGTTCGCATAGCAGCTTCTTCACCTCCTCCTTGGTTATATGTACCTCATCCAGCACTTGCTGGTGTGCCCCCCTGTTCTGATTTCTTGGAGTCCTACTGGTTTCCACTGTAAATACCTCTTTAAATCTTGTGTTGAGCTCCTGACATACCTCTCGGTCGTTTCTTGTGAATTCCCCATCACCCTTCCTCAGTCTGATTACCTGGTCCTTGACTGTTGTTTTCCTCCTGATGTGGCTGAACAACAGCTTCGGGTCAGTCTTTACTTTTGATGCTATGTCATTTTCATATTGTCTCTGAGCCTCCCTTCTTATCTGTGCATATTCGTTTCTGGCTCTTCGGCTGATTTCTTTATTTTCCTGAGTTCTCTGTCTTCTGTACCTTTTCCATTCTCTAGTACACCTAGTTTTTGCCTCCCTACACCTTTGAGTGAACCAAGGACTCGTTCTGTTCTTCCCATTATTTCTGTTTCCCTTGGGAACAAACCTCTCCTCTGCCTCCTTGCATTTTGTTGCTACATAGTCCATCATTTCTTGTACTGGTTTTCCTGTCAGTTCCCTCTCCTATTGAATGTCTTGAAGGAAGTTCCTTATGCCTGAGTAGTTCCCCCTTTTGTAGTTTGGTTTTTCCCAGCCTATTCCTGCTACTCTCTCCACTTGGAGCTCAACTATGTAGTCGAAGCACAGAACCACATGATCACTAGCTCCCAGGGGCCTTTCATACATGATACCCTCGATGTCCGAACTACTCATGGTGAATACAAGGTCCAACCTTGCTGGTTCATCCTCTCCTCTCTCTCTGGTAGTGTCTCTAACATGTTGATGCATGAGGTTCTCCAGTACCACATCCATCATCTTGGCTCTCCATGTTTCGGGACCCCCATGGGGCTCCAGGTTTTCCCAGTCAATCTCCTTGTGATTGAAATCACCCATAACTAGTAACTTTGCTCCCCCCATGTGTGCTCTCCTGGCCACCTCGGCTAGTGTGTCGATCATTGCTCTGTTGCTCTCATCGTATTCTTCTCTTGGCCTCCTGCAGTTCTGTGGTGGGTTGTACATTACTGCAATTATCACCATATGTCCCTCAGACTAGATTGTTCCTACTAAGTAGTCCCTTTCGCCCATGCCATCCATTCCTTCCATTTTCTCAAAACCCCACTGGTTTTTAATGAGCAGTGCAACTCCTCCTCCCCCTTTCCTCCCTCTGTCTTTCCTGAGGATTTGATATCCGGATGGAAAGATTGAATCTGTTGTTATTCTGGTGAGTTTTGTTTCTGTGAGTGCTATTATGTCTGGGGATGTCTCTTTGATTCTTTCGTGCCACTCCTCATACTTGTTTGTTATTCCATCTGCATTTGTATACCACACCTTCAACTTCTTTTCTAAGACTGTGGTCTGGGAAGTATATTGGGGTTGGGGAAGTGGGAGACCTGGTAAGGAACTATGGGTTGTTGCTGTGGGGGTGAAGTTTGTAATGTAGTGGGTGGGGGGCATTGGATGTGGCATGGGTGTTTTGATTTAGAGTGTTTGGTTGCACTGGGGTTGACCTGGTTGGGAGGCTTCTATAGAAAGTTGTGAGGGAGGCTGTATTTGATCTTCTTCCTGGGTCTGGGATCTCCTGTCTGTCTTCTCCATCCCCTCTCTTTCCTCCTTTCGCCTTTGTACCATCTCTCTCAGTTTCTTCCTTTCTTCTTGTGTTCTGTCGCGGTCGAGATACACCTTCCTGTATGCCGTCATGTCCCTTAATCGTGCTTTCTCCTGCAGGATCCTGGTCTGAGTCGCTACTGCCTTGAAGGTCACTCTCACTGGCCGGGTGTGTGTGCGTGTGTAGGTGTGTGTGTGTGTGTAGGTGTGTGTGTGTGTGCAGGTGTGTGTGTGTGTGTAGGTGTGCGTGTGTGTGTGTAGGTATGTATGTGTGTGTAGGTGTGTGTGTGGGTGTAGGTGTGTGTGTGTGTGTAGGTGTGTGTGTGTGTGTAGGTGTGTGTGTGTGTGTAGGTGTGTGTGTGTGTGTAGGTGTGTGTGTGTGTGTAGGTGTGTGTGTGTGTAGGTGTGTGTGTGTGTAGGTGTGTACTCACTTATTTGTACTCACCTATTTGTGGTTGCAGGAGTCGAGTCTTAGCTCCTGGCCCCGCCTCTTCACCGGTTGCTACTAGGCCCTCTCTCTCCCCGCTCCATGAGCTTTATCAAACCTCGTCTTAAAACTGTGTATGGTTCCTGCCTCCACTACGTCATTTTCTAGGCTATTCCACTGCCTTACAACTCTATGACTGAAGAAATACTTCCTACCATCTCTCTGACTCATTTGTGTCTTCAACTTATAATTGTGGCCTCTTGTTTCTGTGTCCCCTCCCTGGAACATCCTGTCTTTGTCCACCTTGTCTATTCCACACAGTATTTTATATGTCGTTATCATGTCTCCCCGGACCCTAATGTCCTCCAGTGTCGTCAGGCCGATTTCCCTTAATCTTTCTTCATAGGACATTCTCCTTAGCTCTGGAACTAACCTTGTCGCAAACCTTTGTACTTTCTCTAGTTTCTTGGCGTGCTTTATCAAGTGCGGGTTCCAAACAGGTGCTGCATACTCCAGTATGGGCCTGACATACACGGTGTACAGTGTCTTGAATGATTCCTTACTAAGGTATCGGAATGCTGTTCTCAGGTTTGCCAGGCGCCCATATGCTGCAGCAGTTATCTGATTGATGTGTGCTTCCGGAGACATGCTCGGTGTTATACTCACCCCAAGTGAGTGAGGTTTGCAGTCTTTGGCCACCTAGCCTATACTCTGTCTGTGGTCTTCTGTGCCCTTCCCCTATCTTCATGACTTTGCATTTGGCAGGATTAAATTCGAGAAGCCATTTGCTGGACCAGGTGTCCAGTCTGTCCAGGTCTCTTTGAAGTCCTGCCTGGTCCTCATCAGATTTAATTCTCCTCATTAACTTCACATGTGTGTGTGCGTAGGTTTGTGTGTGTGTAGGTGTGTGTGTGTGTAGGTGTGTGTGTGTGTGTGTGTGTGTGTGTGTGTAGGTGTGTGTGTGTGTAGGTGTGAGTGTGTGTAGGTGTGTGTGTGTGTAGGTGTGTGTTTGTGTAGGTGTGTGTGTGTGTAGGTGTGTGTGTGTGTAGGTGTGTGTGTGTGTAGGTGTGTGTGTGTAGGAGTGCGTGTGTGTAGGAGTGTGTGTGTGTAGGAGTGTGTGTGTGTAGGAGTGTGTGTGTAGGTGTGTGTGTGTGTAGGTGTGTGTGTGTGTGTGTGTGTGTGTGTGTGTGTGTGTGTGTGTGTGTGTGTGTGTGTGTGTGTGTGTGTGTGTGTAGAGGTGTGTGTGTGTGTGTAGGTGTGTGTGTGTGTAGGTGTGTGTGTGTAGGTGTGTGTGTGTAGGTGTGTGTGTGTAGGTGTGTGTGTGTGTGTGTAGGTGTGTGTGTGTGTACTCACCTAGTTGTACTCACCTAGTTGAGGTTGCAGGGGTCGAGTCCAAGCTCCTGGCCCCGCCTCTTCACTGGTCGCTACTTGGTCACTCTCCCTGAACCATGAGCTTTATCATACCTCTGCTTAAAGCTATGTCTGGATCCTGCCTCCACTACATCGCTTCCCAAACTATTCCACTTCCTGACTACTCTGTGGCTGAAGAAATACTCCCTAACATCCCTGTGATTCATCTGTGTCTTCAACTTCCAAATGTATCCCCTTGTTGCTGTGTCTCATCTCTGGAACATCCTGTCTTTGTCGACCTTATCAATTCCTCTCAGTATTTTGTATGTCGTTATCATGTCCTCCCTATTTCTCCTGTCCTCCAGTGTCGTCAGGTTGATTTCCCTTAACCTCTCCTCGTGGGACATACCTCTTAGCTCTGGAACTAGTCTTGTTGTAAACCTTTGCACTTTCTCTAGTTTCTTTACGTGCTTGACTAGGTCTGGGTTCCAAACTGGTGCCGCATACTCCAATATGGGCCTAACGTACACGGTGTACAGGGTCCTGAACGATTCCTTATTAAGATGTCGGAATGCTGTTCTGAGGTTTGCTAGCCGCCCATATGCTGCAGCAGTTATTTGGTTGATGTGCGCTTCAGGAGAGGTGCCTGGTGTTATACTCAACCCCAAGATCTTTTTCCTTGAGTGAGGTTTGTAGTCTCTGGCCCCCTAGACTGTACTCCGTCTGCGGTCTTCTTTGCCCTTTCCCAATCTTCATGACTTTGCACTTGGTGGGGTTGAACTCCAGGAGCCAATTGCTGGACCAGGTCTGTCCAGATCCCTTTGTAGTTCTGCCTGGTCTTCGATCGAATGAATTATTCTCATCAACTTTGCGTCATCTACAAACAGGGACACTTCGGAGTCTATTCTTCCATCATGTCGTTTACAAATACCAGAAACAGCACTGGTCCTAGGACTGATCCCTGTGGGACCCCGCTGGTCACAGGTGCCCACTCTGACACCTCCCCACGTACTATGACTCGTTGCTGTCTTCCTGACAAGTATTCCCTGATCCATTGTAGTGCCTTCCCTGTTATCCCTGCTTGGTTCTCCAGTTTTTGCTCTTGTGTGGAACTGTCAAACGCCTTTCCACCCACCCCTCTCTCTCTTGTCTTACTGCTGTCACCATGCCATAGAACTCCAGTAGGTTTGTGACACAGGATTTCCCTTCCCTGAAACCATGTTGGCTGCTGTTGATGAAATCATTCCTTTCTAGGTGTTCCACCACTCTTCTGATAATCTTCTCCATGGCTTTGCATACTATACATGTCAGTGACACTGGTCTGTAGTTTAGTGTGTGTGTGTGTGTGTGTGTGTGTGTGTGTACTCACCTAATTGAGGTTGCGGGGGTCGAGTCCGAGCTCCTGGCCCCGTGTGTGTGTGTGTGTGTGTGTGTTTGGCAAAGGGGAGGAGAGTAGGGGAGGGAGGTAGAGAGAGAGAGAGAGAGAGAGAGAGAGAGAGAGAGAGAGAGAGAGAGAGAGAGAGAGAGAGAGAGAGAGAGAGAGAGAGAGAGAGAGAGAGAGAGAGAGAGAGAGAGAGTAGTTGTGGCTGAATGTATTCCTGAAAGAAAGTGGTACTAGTATGAATATCGGATTCAGTAATTCCTTCAGGTGGGAATTGGTGAATCAGGAATAGGTTGGATGGTTCCCCTGGGTTCACATTGGACCTGCCACTGACTTCTCCATGAATATCTAGCGGGGCGAGAGTCCCCTGAAGTATTGGTGCTATACATCTGAATCACACGCTGCCACTATACAGCTCAACTCAAACTTTCTCTATATTTGTCTGTAAATGACCGAAATCTGCCCTACCAACTCCGGGTTCCGAATTAACTTCTTTCTCTCTCCCTATAGATAAACATCCCTCCCGCCTGCCTTCCTTCCCTCTATTACCCTTCTTTCTCTTCCATTTTGTTTGACTCCCTGCCTCCAGCTATGCGTGTCTCTTGCTGTCCTTTCTTCCTTCCTTCCTTGTTTTCCTTCCTTCTCTCCAGTCATACATCCCTCCTTCTGTATTTCATTCGGGAACACCATTTTATCTCCTCTCCAGTCTTGGTTCTCTACATTTGTTCTACTTTGAAAGCTTTTCCTTTCTCCCTGTTCACCTCCCATTCACTCTGTTTACTTCCCTCCCTCTAGACACACATCCCTCCATCTCTCTTTTATTTCTTCCATTACCATTGATTCCCTCTATAATTGCTTATCTTCCTCAGCTCATGCGTCACTCCACTCTCTTATCCCTGTTTCCTTCTCTCTGTTTATACACTTTACCTCCTTTCCTGCTTAGCCTTTTTATCATTTAACAATGAACTGATTGAACTAAAATGACTGACGTGAACTTGGGTGACTGAAGTGAGTTGGAATGACTGGTGAGGGTTGGAATGACTGGTGAGGGTTGGAATGACTGGTGAGGGTTGGAATGACTGGTGAGGGTTGGAATGAGTGGTGAGGGTTGGAATGAGTGGTGTATGTTGGAATGACTGATATAGACTAAAATGACTAATATTGAGTGGAAAGATTAGCGTGGTCGGCTGAGATGATTGGTATGAATATAATTAACTGACATGACTTTGGATACATGGTATGAACCGGAATGACTGCCTATGTAGCTTAGAAAAACTAGTATTAATTGGAAATACGTGCTTGGATTGTACTGATTGCAATGATTGGCATTGATCAGTATCGCTCTTATGACTTGAAGTGACTGGAATAGACTAGACTGACGTGTTGATTAGAATAGTTGGTGTCATGATTTATACAGTTATGTATGACGGGATTGATTTAGAATGATTGGTGTACAGTAGAATTACTATTACTATGAACATCAATGATTTTTTTATTGAAATGACTGGTATGAATTTTAATGATTTGTGCAAACTGGAATGACTGGCATCAATTGGAATGGATTGGAATGACTGACCTAGACTGAAATGGCTGGCCTAGATTGGAATGATTGGCATAGGAATAACTTGCCTAGATTTTTAATGACTGGTAGGAATTGGAAGGATTGGTATACGTTGGGCTTTTCTGTTCAGTACTAGCCGTCTTAAAATGAATGTTCTCAACTTGTCAGTGACTGGAGCAGATGGGAACAAGATTGTCAAGAAATGTTCCTGGACGCTGAAAATGGAGATAGAGTCTCTGGTACCATCAATAACTGCAGGTTACTCTATACTTCATCTCTCTCTCTCTCTCTCTCTCTCTCTCTCTCTCTCTCTCTCTCTCTCTCTCTCTCTCTCTCTCTCTCTCTCTCTCTCTCTCTCTCTCATTTTGTTAATACCATATTGTACCACAATGATTCTCAACTTTTTTTTTGCCCCAGTCACTCTTTATACCACATGTTAGAATGTCATTTCCACTTTCCCAAGACTGACTCAAAAGGTGCATTCCAAAAAATATACTTATAATATTGGAAAACTTTTTTTTTCTATATTAGTACATATACATTTACTTGGATTATTTTTAGAGTGGAATTTTACAAATTTAATAGCAATACAAAATGCTGATTGATTTTAAAACTTAAATAGAAGCATTTTTTTTACATTCATGACTAATTACTTTACAGACAAAAGTTACTTAAACATATTTCAATAAACAAAAATTTCAATAGGAAACCTGTGATTGTTTTTTCTTTGCCAGTTCTTTGATACACAGAGAAATGCTTGAAAAGGGCACAACGCAGGTAATTCTCAACCTGCAATCTATCTCGTTGCTTCGTTTTCATTTGCAACAGAGTTGAAAAGCCTGACTCACGACATATACATATATTATATGTCGACACAAATGGAAGCAATGCATAGATAGCTCTTTCTGCCACTTTTGGGTAAGAATCGCACATCAAAGGCCAAAATTTTGCGATTGATTTCTGATGGAACACATCTCTTGCTCCTGAACCAGTCTTCAGCATCTCAGGAAATTCATCTTGACAACCATCTGGAACTTTTTCAATTGACAATTTAAATGGATTTTGTATTAGATCTAACTCCTCATCGCTGAGGAAAACAGCAGCTGAATTAATTTTCCAGTTCTGTCAAGTGCTGCATCTTTTTGTGAATTCTGAAAGCACTTGGTCTTCACCCTCAGCAACAAGAACTTACGGCAGTTTCTCAAACATTGCAACATTTTATATTTTGACCTTTCTCTTCAAATTTTCCAGCTTACTCATGAAATCATGCAATAAATCCATGTATTTTATGATGTTTGTATTTCTTTCTTGCATCTGAAGGTTCAGTTTATTCAGCTGCTCAAAAATGTCAACCAAATAGGCAAGACGCATGATCCATTCCTCATCATCCAGCTAGATAAAAAATTCCATCTTACCCTGAATTTCAAAAAAATGCTTTGAGATCATCTCTAAGCTCAAATACTCGCTCAGTTACATTTAGTTTTGAAATCATTGCACATTTGTGTGGAAAAGAAGCAAATGATGGCCAGCATCTATGTCATGAGATGAGAGCTCCTCTTTGATAAAATTTACAATTTGAATTGTATGATCCAAAACTTTCCTTCGTGAAGCTTGAAGTGTTTTTGAGGCCAGTGCCTGAAGATTGATCATATAATGAACGTCTTTCACTTTTGGAGCTTGCTTTTTCACGCAAACATCAAATCCAGATTTTGTCCCTAATACTGTTGGTGCTCCATATGTACAGCAACCACAGATATTATACCAGGAAATATTTTCTGATTCAAAGAAAGGTGAAACCTTTTACAAAATATCTGAAGCCTTGGTAAGTGTTTCAAGAGAAGAATAAAAAAGAAACTACTCTTTAAATGAGCCTGAGTGAACATATCATGTAAACACCAACATCAGTGAACATGATGCCACACATCAGTTTATTCATCAAGTTGAACTGTATAACTTCATCCTTGATGTCAGTTGCCATGTCGCTGATCCTTCTTTGAACAATACTATTTGATAGTGAAACTGATGCAAGTTTTTGCTTCAGTTCATTTTCCAACACACTTTCCACTATTTTGAGAGTAAAAGGTTTGATCAGTTTCCATAACGATATGGTTTTTTCTGCCTTGCTGTCTACAGTGCTACCACATAAGAAGCTTCAGTAAGCTTTCGGTTCAGTTCTTGGAATACCACTGTTGACTGCAGCTTCATGTTTGAACAGCATTTCCATGACGTTCAAAAAACTTTTGTCATTGTCCTTGTGTTGAGGATGAACATTTTGAAAAAAATACTGCATACACAAATTGTCGCTTACCTTATTCTTTGCCTTATTTAAACTAAAATCGCAAGTTTTACTTATTCGGCACGGCATACATATGTCGTGCCGGGATTTTAAGAAATTTCTCGACGCCTTTGTCCACTAAGCCACCATGCTATATACATAATTTGGTCTGCCTCTCCTGATAAGAGCACATTCATGGCCGTAAATACTACAGGCTTAATGGACAAAGACGTCTAGAAATTTACCTAGCGTCCCAGGAATCTGGTTAAATATCGCGGGTTCGCTTACCGGCTCGCCGCTGTATTGTTATTTGCTTAAAAATCCACTGTGGATGAGTAATTTTTACTAAGTCTTCAGCAAACGATGCTGACTGACCCTGAGACAAACTTGGTTCACCATGGGAGTACCATTATGAGCAAGAAAGTGAAACGGGGAGCGGAGACTAACACAAACTCCCAGGAGTTGAAGCACCAGGTTGGAACGCCGTACGATTCGGGCCTTAATTTGTTGTATACACACTCGCTAAGCTGTGCAGCAGTAAGAGTGACTTGAAACTCAATGCCAATTGGACACGCGATTCCTCAGCAGCGTTGTAAAGATACTTTGGGCAAGTTTTGTAAAGTATACGCCGTCACATGTAACATGCAACTATGAAAATGGTATACAATGCCCACAGGTTGGTAGGTAAGACACATGGGCAACAGTTAGGCAACTTTTTCCTGAAACGTTGCAGAATAAAGTTGTTTAACAGTTGCCCGTGTGTCTTGCCTAACATGTGCTGGTTGAATAACCAACCAGTACTTAGACAAAGCACTACCCTGTAGCAGTATGCTCAAGTCCAGTATAGGCCAAAGTCCACCAGCTCTTCCGCAATATAGTAGTCAACACCTCACTCACCACCATCTCTACGCCGACGGCTCCTAAACAAGTGAATGTGTGGGTACTAGTGTATGGTGCCGTGAATGTTCCCTCAGGTTTCAGTTGCCGGGCCATACATTAGTCTTTATTACTGAACTCTTTGTTTTTAACCTAGACATAGATTATGCAAATCTTCAAAAACAGGAAAGTTTATATTTTCTGATTCTTTGTTTGTAATATGGACTGGAGTCAGTCTTTCATTAGTTACTAAGCAACATTTTTAATAAGTTAAAATCTTGTCATGTCCATCGTCTTGGTCTGGGTACCTGGCCACCGTAACATCTTCAGCAATGAGCAAACCGACATACTTGTCAAGTCGGCCTCGTAGCTTGTGGATTTTCTTAGCTCCCATGATAGCCGGAGCCCCTGCTCTCTTTGGGGAAGAAATTATTCGACCTTCTGTGACAGTCAGTGGACCAGCCTGGCTATACTAAACAAGTTCAAACCTTTCATTGCAGACTGGGTTACCTCCTATAGAACCATCCACCGTGAAAATGTCATCCTCTCCCATGTCTGCCTCAATTGCACTTACCTCAAGTCCCATTTGGAAGGTAATTCCCCCCCCCCCGACAGTGTTCTTGCAGCAGCTTCCTTACTATTCCCCACATCCTGTTGTCTCTGCACCCTTCCTCGTCGTTGTTTCCTTCGTCACTGTGAACGGAAACGTCTCTCAATCACAGTTGACTCCCTCCTCCACGACGGCTATCCATCTGTCATCAGGTTTATGATTAGCTTCTTCAAGGAGACAAATTTGATCAGGGTAATGTAGTTTATATATTCCTAACTGTACATATTCGTTTTGCATGTAGGCAACGTCTTTACCGGTCCTGTCTCATGACTCGTGGTTTTTCCTTCTTCCATACCCACATATACCTGAACTTGACGTCTAACTCGTCTTCTCCTCATCCACGTCTCCCATGCTTTCACCTTTAATGTACTTTTTTTTTGTCCAGAGATTCGATCCCCGGACCACTGCCTTTTTGAGTAACTTCTTTTGACAAGAAAAGCCTATAACATTAGTTCACATTATTCACCTTACACTCACATTGACGATCCTTCTTTCCACACTTCATTTCCACAATAATGATCTTAAAAGTCAGTTAGTCATAGGTTTATCCTTTCTTGTTTCTTCCTTTGCTGAAAGGTGAACTGTCGTTCATTAAATAGGGCGTCCGTGGCCTTATGACCTCCTTATAGGTCGATGGCCGTTAAGCCCAACAAAGAAGGAAAGTGTGAAGAAATGAGGAAGGAAGGAAGTAGAGTTGCTTCACCTCACTACTCTTGGTTCCCTGGTCCCTGGAATGTTTATTTCATATCCAGTAGTTATTTACTTGTGTTGACTTTACTGACTTTGTTTCTCATCTATATAAAGTAATTGTTGCATCACACCCATTTCATTAATGACTCTCACCCTACCATATAATACATTTTTTTCTAATTCTTTCTGATAGCAACAGAGTTTTCAATACGGTCCATGGGTTAACTTCGGGTCCCGTTTTCGCAGTGGAGAGGGACAACCGAGCTACTGCAAGTTGTTACCTAGCACCATGGCTTATTGTAGTGTTTTTAAAATCTCAGGTTAAAGTGTTCAAGAAGGAGATTCTACTTCTTCAGGGGTAAAATAGGGGGCTGAAGCTTCGTCTAGATGGGTTTGGGAGTGAGTGTGAGATGGCGGTAGCTGGTGAGGAGGAAAAAGTTACCAGCAGTGATTTGGAGAGTGACAGCCGCTTTAAGTAGCAAGTGGTTCACAATTCAGGAAGAAGGATGATAAGGAAGGTTAATAGAGAAGATGTGAAAGTAGGAAATCGATTCTATGTTCTCCAGGACGAGTGTACTTCAGTGGTTAGTGAGATTAAAGGTACCACTGACTCCCCTGCTTATCAAGAATACTCTGATTGTGGGAGATTCTCAGGTAAGATATATGGACCGTGCTTTTTGTAACAGAGATAGAAAGGTTTGACAGAGGGTGTGTCTCCCAGCAGCTGGTGTTGGTGACATAATCAGCGGGTTGGATCATATTATGTCAGGCAATGGGAACAAGCCCATTATCTGTCTTAGTGCTGGTGGAAATGACATCGGGAATGGCAGGAGACAGGAGCTGCTGGATAAGTATAGGTCAGCCATAGATGTAGTCAGGTCTAAGGGAGGGATCCCAATCATATGTAGCATCTTGCCTAGAAGGGGAGTGGACAATGAATGGATGTCTAGGGCAACTGGTATAAATTGCTGGCTAGACAGGTACTACAAGGAACTTGCAATCCCATTCATTAATAACTGGGACATATTCTATGGCAAGCATGATATATATGTATGAAAGGGATGGGATTCATCTCTCTTGGGCTGGAGTGGTTGCATTAGCCAATTTGATTGAAGGGATCATTGATGACTTGTCTAGGACTTTAAACTGATAGATTATAGAGGTATGGGTGTCTGTGGGAAACAATCAGGCAGATATAACCAGAATACCAGACAGCAGATATAACCAGAATACCTCAGGGACATGTTTAAAAGACAATATTCAAAATAAAGTTGCTAGTAAAGGCAAAGCAAATAATCAACAAACAAAGAGAGATAGTAGAGGGCAACGAGTGACTAGCTTCCTTAAGGCTTACTATACAAATAGCAGGAGTCTAAGGAATAAGATAGATGAGCTAAGATTGCTTCCAAGTGCAGGTAATATAGATATTATTGCTATAACAGACACCTGGTTCAACTTGAAAGATGGAGAAATGCCTTCTGAATGCAACAAACAGGGTTATAAATTATTCCATACTGACAGGGTCAACAGGAAGGGTGGTGGTGTGGCGATGTATGTCAGAGAAAATTTAAATTGTTGTGTTAGACAATATATAAGATTAGAAACATCAGATACAGAATCTGTTTGGCTACGGTTTCTCGAGGGTAGTGAAAGGTTAATTTTGGCTGTGATATATAGGCCCTCAAACCTTGATAGAGAGTGCAGTAAGCTGCTATGGGACGAAATTCATAAGGCTTCTAGATATGAAAATGTTGTGTTAATGGGAGATTTTAACTTTAGACAAATTGATTGAAACAATGTGACAGGAAATCTTGAGTCTAGTGACTTTCTTGATACGGTTCAGGATTACTTTTTAAAACAGTTTGTGACAGAACCAACTAGAGGTTCTTGTCAACAAAGAATCACTAGTTAATAATCTTAAGGTTAATGATGAGCTTGGGGAAAGTGATCACAAATCACTTAGTTTCAATATATCATGGAGTTACTTGGATAACTGCAATCAAATCTCTGTCCCAGACTTTCACTTGGCCGATTTCATGGGACTGAAAAATTACCTGTGTGGGCTAAATTGGGATGTCTTGACTATGGGTCAGGTAGGAGGTCTTGGTTACCAACATGACATTTTTCAAAGCATAGGTCTAGCTGCCCAGACACCTTTTGTTCTGAGTAGGGATATTAGATCTAACAAAAATGATCCCAAATGGATGAACAATAGATTAAAACATCTCACTGGTCAAAAGAGAGGCATATATAGGCGTATCAAAAGAGGAGAGGGGCAGTTAAGAAATCAATACATTCAATTAAAGAGAGAAATAAAACAAGGAATAAGAAAAGCAAAAAGGGATTTTGAGGCTAAGGCCGCAAGGGAGTCGAAGACTAACCCAAAAGGGTTCTTTCAGGTATACAGAAGTAAAATTAGGGATAAGATAGGCCTACTTAAGAGTAACTCAGACCAGATCACTGACAGTGATAAGGATATGTGCGAAATTTTTAATTATAACTTCCTCTCAGTTTTTACTCTGGAAGTTACTAGCGAAATTCCAGAAATAATAGATTATGTAGAGCAGGACGATAATAAACTATGACATGGTCCTCAGACAAATAGAGAAATTAAAAGCTAACAAATCCCCAGGCCCTGATGAACTGTTTGCAAGGGTGTTAAAGGAATGTAAAGAGGAACTTAGCATACCTTTGGCTAATCTTTTTAACATATCACTACAAACTGGCATAGTGCCTGACAAGTGGAAAATGGCAAACGTAATACCTATTTACAAGGCAGGTGACAAGTCCTTAGCTTCGAGCCATACACCAATAAGCCTTACCTCCATAGTGGGAAAATTTATGGAATCAATAATTGCCGAGGCAATTCGTAGCCATCTCGAAAGGCATAAATTGATTAATGAATCTCAGCACGGTTTTACAAAGGGGCGTTCCTGTCTTACGAATTTACTAACTTTCATCACTAAGGTATTTGAGGAGGTAGATCATGGTACTGAATATGATATTGTGTATATGGACTTCTCTAAGGCTTTCGATAGAGTTCCATATCACAGGCTATTGAGGAAACTTAAGGCACACGGAATGGGAGGAGAAATTTTTTCCTGGTTTGAGGCATGGTTGACGAATAGGCAGCAGAGAGTTTGCATAAATTGGGGGAAATCAGAATGAGGGCACGTAGGCAGCAGAGAGTTTGCATAAATGGGGAGAAATCAGAATGGGGGCACGTCACAAGCGGTGTTCCACACGGGTCAGTGTTGGGCCCCATGTTGTTCACAATCTACATAAACGACATAGATGAGAGAATAAATAGAGACATAAGCAAATTTGCTGATGACACCAAAATAGGCCGTCTAATTCATTCTAATGAGGACATTAGAGCACTCCAGGATGATTTGAATAGACTCATGCAGTGGTCGGAGAAGTGGCAGATGCAAAGTTCTAAATGTTGGACAGGAAAATAACCATGCCACACATAAACTAAATAATGTAGATTTTAATATTTTTGATTGCGAAAAGGATTTAGGAGTTCTGGTTAGTAGTAATCTAAAGCCAAGACAACAGCGCATTAGTGTTCGCAATGACGCTAACAGAATCCTTGGCTTCATCGCAAGAAGTATAAATAATATTAGTCCTCAGGTTGTTCTTCAACTCTATATATCTTTAGTTAGACCTCATTTAGATTATGCTGCACAGTTCTGGTCACCGTATTACAGAATGGATATAAATGTATTGGTAAACGTACAAAGGAGGATGAGAAAGTTGAAACCATGCATTAGAAATCTTCCCTATGAGGACAGACTGAGGGCCCTGAACCTGCACTCTCTAGAAAGGCGTAGAAATTGGGGGGATATGATTGAGGTGTATAAATGGAAAACAGGAATTAATAAAGGGGATGTAAACAGCGTGCTAAAAATATCTAACATAGACAGGACTCGCAGCAATGGTTTTAAACTGGAAAAATTCGGATTCAGGTAATAGAGTTGTGGATGAGTGGAACAAGCTCTCGATTACCGTCATAGACGGTTAGACGTGTAATTTTAAAAATAGGTTGGATAAATACATGAGTGGGTGTGGGTGGGTGTGAGTTGGACCTGACTAGCTTGTGCTACTAGGTCGGATGCACTGCTCCTCCCTTAAGTGACATGTCTTACCTCACTAGGTCAAGGCATTGGCTTAAGCCGGTGGAAGAATTGGAGCTGCCTCGCATAGGCCAGTAGGTCTGTTGCAGTGTTCCTTCTTTCTTATGTTGTTATGTTCTTATGTATGTCACACTTATATAGGCTGCCTCCCAACCAGCGAACCGGGTGCAAAGGGTTTAACGATCGATAGGTAAGCACTGGCAGACTTGCCTACCTTCTGGTTGAGTATGGCACATTCTCTCTGGCTTCTGCTTTGCCATCTGTCACAGTGATGTACACTTATTATTCTATCTGTACATATTGTACATAGTGTACATACCTGTATATAGTGGGTGAAGGCAAAATATACATTTTAGTCCACTGCTGAGTTTGTTTGCTCCAATTCCCATTACGACCAGTCCTCACATGTCATTCTTTACCTGTGTTTGTAATAGCTTGTTGATAGCGAATAATCAGGCTCGGGAAGAAGCAGGGCTGCTTTCCCCGGGGCTCGTACCTGCTAAGGAAGCCCGGACTAAGCCCTTTTATAAACTACCTGAGACTTTAGGTTCTCCAATATATATCTGACACGTGCGTCAGCTTGCAGCTCATCTCTTTTTGGAATTAAAATCAAATTGAAATAGATTTGTTTGGTTGAAAGTTGTAATACTAATTGGCCAAAAACAAAAGTCAAAAGTTCAACAATAGCTAGAAGTTAAACATTTATGAAGCTAGATGGCCCTTTTAAGAAATAACTGAAACGTAACCTTATAACTGTGTAAACTTGCTGTTGTAAACATTCCTATAACAGCCTCAGTGCTAGAAAATAAGATCAGAAATATTGGCCACCAGCATTATAAGGAGGGAAACGTGGCTGCATATTTCGAACACAGATGTAGTCTGGTGGCCTGCACACCTGCACGGTAATCACGGTAAAAACGAGCAAAAAGGCAGCAGAGAGTAAATACTTATAGTTCCGTCACTAAATAGTAAGCAGATATGCACAATATGCAAAACGGATTTGTACAATAAGGCAAATGCAAGCAAGAGAGACAGTGAGAACCGTTGCCACTAAGCTGGGAGATAAGTTTGCCAATGTTGATGCATGAGTGTCCCAAATAGCTTCACAACTTGGGCGGGCTTCTTTATCATTGGCTGGTTGAACCAAGGTTCAAGCATAACGATGGGGCCCTTACTCGTTATATTCTTAGCACCTGGTTCGCTGGTCGGGAAGCATACCTATATGGGTGTGTGACATACACCGAATAAAAATTTAACGTAATCTTAACGTGCCACACTGGGTCACTAACCTTCAAGGAAAGAAGTCTGTTGAGGCCACCAGTATTGTCAGAGAAATGTGTTGGAGCCTCTAGAGGTGCAAAAATGGAAATGTTTTAGGGCCACCGACGTCACAGGGGATGAGGGGGGGGAGCGAGGGGAAGGAAAGAAACGTGTAGTGAGTGACCAACATAAGAGAGGGAAACTGCTGGGTTCACTAACATTGTATCTAGGAATGCGTGTTGGGGAAACCATTGCTATAATAAAGGAAAAATGACCATAGGCTTTTACCGGTATGTCTGGAAGTGCGTCAGTTTGCTTGCCGCATTTCCTAGGCTTCCTTTTGCATCCTCGGGTACCAGCGCCATCTTAGCCAGGAAAGCCTCGACACTCACATCTTCAGGTTAGGTTATGTAAGATTTGTCAGAAACAGGACAAGTGTTTCCTGACGCGAGTCTTTGTCATACAATGACCCTCAGCTGAAGCGTTTGGTCAACTGACCGAGGCCTTCCGCTGGTTTACCGGTCCACCCTTTTAAAAATTATGAATTAGATTCTCACGCATCTTCTGTTCTTTCCGCAACACATGTACCCTGGTACTGTGTTTCTGGCTTCCATAAATTTTTATTTTTTGTTAAGGTTCAGCTTTGTTACTAGTGCTTTCAGCTGTTCCTATTTATTGTAGGGTGTTAGTGTTTTGTGCCATTCCTGTTGTATGTGGATTATTACAACCTAGGATTTCAAAGGGCCTGTTATCCCAGGTGTAATGGGAGCAAATAAACACAGCAGAAAAAGTTTAGACTTATATTATCCTTCACCAATTATAACAGCAATATGTACACTATGTACAGTGATAAATATAGTGCACTCCACGGTAAGCAAGGCAGAAATAGAAGCCACAAGATAGCAGACCGTGCTTCAACCAGCTCTAGAGTGGGAATGACCAGGGCAGACAGGAGAGCGGTATCCACATAACCTCTGAGATTGTCAATCCCACCTTCTTATTGGCTAGAACCTGGTCACTAGTTGAACGATGCGGCCCCATCATCAACTCTTAGCAACCTGGTTCGCTGGTTGGGGGAGATAGCCTGTAAATGAGGGTGTGTCCATGCGCCGAATAAAGTTTACGTACTCTTTGCATGCCACACCCCCACCCCCGAGAAGGCTCAGGATTAGGCTGCCACCTCCCAGTGGTAACCGTGCCGCCATGGCACAAAATAATGGGACCGCCTATCCTCTCCACCATCCAACTCTTAGATAGAGCTCAGCTTTCCTAGTGACCAAAAGCCAAACCCTAAACTCAGAGTGGGACAGCAGTCAGATAGGCCAACATAGGTCCAAGATACAAGCGGACGGTAGCCCGTATCCCCTCACTAAAAAAAAAACCCCACATCAGGGGATAAAAAAAAAGAGCTTGAAAGGGGGGTTACCACAAATACATCCTAACCTAAATAAAATATTAAACTAGACTCTTGACAAAGAGTCTGCCAACACATTTTCTTTGCCGGCAATATATTTAATAAAAATATTGTAGGGCTGCAGCCTGAGAGTCCAACGCATAAGCCTTGTGTTGTGATTCTTCATGGCTTGGAGATAGACTAACGGGTTGTGATCACTGTAGACTGTGACCACCTGCGATGTCTGGCCCACATAAACATCGAAATGTTCCAAAGCCAGTACCAGCGCGAGGGCTTCTTTTTCAATGGTAGAGTAAGCTCTCTGATGTGGCTGGAACTTAGCTGAAAAGTATGCGATTGGCTGCAGCTCCTTGTTCCCGATTTGTAATAGTACCGCCCCAACCCCAGACTCACAAGCATCAACCTGTAATGAAAAAGGTTTGGAGAAGTCTGGAGACAGGAGAATGGGTGCAGAGCACAATAATCTTTTTGCTTTATTAAAAGCAGTGTTACAATCTGACGTCCAATTAAAGGGAACTTTATGACTGGTAAGAGAGGTAAGAGGGGCTACAATATCTGAGAAATTCTTACAGAATCTTCTGTAAAATCCTATCATGCCTAGGAAACGTTGAAGAGATTTCCTATCATGAGGAACTGGATAATCTTTAATCGAAAGAACTTTGGCAAGTTTAGGTGCAACTTTACCACTACCTACTTCATGGCCTAGAAAAGTGACAGTGGCCTGGCCAAAGGAAGATTTAGACAAATTAACTGTTAATTGGGAATTCTTAAAGGTCTCAAACAGAGCTTTAAGTCTAAGTAGGTGTTGATCCCAAGTATCAGACACCACAACAATATCATCTAGGTATGCTGCCGTGCCTTCAAGTCCTTTAATAGCCTGATGGATGAGTTTCTGGAATGAAGAGGGGGAATTTTTCATTCCGAAGGGGGTAACTGTATACTGATAATGACCTCCTGGAATCACGAAGGCAGAGATTTCCTTCGCCTTATCTGTCAAAGGTACCTGATAGTAACCTTTAAGGAGATCTAATTTGGACACAAAAGTAGCCTTACCCACAAAGTCAATTACGTCATCCAGACGAGGAAGAGGGTAAGCATCTGTAATTGTGACCTCGTTCACTTTACGGTAGTCTGTGCACATACGAAACCCTCCATCAGCCTTCTTTACTAGGATGCACGGTGAAGCCCATGGACTAGATGACTCCTCCACTAAACCATGTTCTAACAAGAAGTCTACTTCCTGCTGAAGTAGCCTTTGCTTTTCAGGATTAGCTCTGTAGGGGGAGAGTTTAATTGGTTTAGATTTTCCCACATCTACATCATGGTAACCTAACGTACATTTTTTCGGCACATCCGAAAAAATATTAGGATATGACTGTAGAAGCTCAGTTAAATTTGTTGCTTTTATTTCAGATAATCCATCCATTAACGGGCTAGGATCCTTGAGGAGGACAGAATTTGAAAGTTTAGTATTAATTTCAGAGATAGAGTGCAAAGAGTCAGAGTCGTCCTCAGAGGTAGAGGACAGAGTCATTACTGGGACTTTATCTGGTGTATGAAAGGCCTTGATTTGATTAATGTGGTAAGTTTTTGTTTTTGAGGTCTTACCAATGGGAGCTACCACATAATTTAAATCAGATAATCTACTTACTATCTGCATAGGTCCCGTAAATCTAGCTTTCAAGGTGTGGCCAGGTATAGGTTCCTGCACCAACACCTTGTCTCCTGGATGGAAGGAGCGGAATTGTGCACTTTTGTCATACCTCTGTTTCATCTTACTTTGAGCTATCTTTAGGTTAGCCGTGGCTAACTCACGTGCCACCTGCAACCTTGAAGACGGGTTGTAGAGTGCTGAGCTTACGTCTTCTCCCATCCATCCTTCTTTGAGCACCCGAAGAGGACCTCGTACATTGTGCCCAAAGATCAGCTCAAACGGACTATACCCTGTAGACTCTTGCACCGTCTCTCGTACTGAGAACAGCAACAAAGGTAGAGATTCATCCCAATCTGTCGGAAAGTGCATGCAAAAACTTCTCATCATTGTTTTTAATGTTTGGTGGAATCTTTCCAAGGCGCCTTGGGACTGAGGGTGATAGGCAGTGGATAAGTTGTGAATTATCCCTAACCTAGTTAATACTTCCCTAAATGCTTTGGCAGTGAAGTTAGTACCTTGATCACTTTGTATAGTTTTAGGAATGCCAAAACAAGAAATAAATTTTGTTAAAGCTTTGAGAATAGCTTTAGTATTGATACTACGCATAGGGATCGCTTCAGGATATCTGGTTACTTTATCCATAATTGTAAATAAATACTGATTTCCAGACTTTGACTTAGGTAGTGGACCTACACAATCTATAATTAAATCTGCAAAAGGTTCTCCATCAGCAGGTATGGGTTGGAGAGGTGCAGGTTTAATGGAATGTCCAGGTTTTCCAACTTGCTGACATTCTCGGCAACACCTAATATGATTCTTCACATCTTTAATTTTGGCCAATAAAATTCTTTTGTGATTCTATACAAGGTTTTTGTAATTCCTAAGTGACCTCCTAATGACGTATTATGAGCTATATTTAATATCTGAGGTCTATACTTGGTTGGAACCACTAACCTGTCGTATAATTGCCGGCCCTCTATCTCCTTACCAGTCTCAGTGCATACCAAATAATCATTTTTAACTTCATACTTGACTGGATGACCCAAAGAGGATTTACCCATGGCTGCCTCAAAAGCGAATTTTAAAGAAGGGTCCTTTCGTTGTTCCTCCCGGAAGGACAGTCCCTCGGGCATGGAAACAGACATCTGGGAATCCTGCAACCTGGGAATAGGAAGGCTTGATCGGGGTCTGTTCACTTGATTTACGAGACTCCGGCCGGTGTGTCTCATAAAACAACGTGGCTATTCCGAGATCGGAGTCGTCCAAGGATAGGTCAACATTCTCCCCAGACAACCCTTGGGATGTTGCCCGAGTTATGGCCAACACTGGAGAAGCATTAATCATTATAGGTTCAGGACACGAAGTAACAGTAGTAATGTTATTACCCAGTAATAACATGGCATTTTTCATGGGAAATCCTTTTGAGATACCTACAGTCAAGTACCCAGTGTAATATTTGCACTGTACATAAATTTTATGCAAAGGAACTGAATATATAGTTCCTCCGTAAGCTTCCAATAAAACTGAGGAATTCAAGGAAGTATTCTCTGAAAGGGGTAATATTCCTTCTCTGACAAGTGAGCAATATGCTCCAGTATCTCTAAAGGTATTTACTTTAGTTGGTTCTGAGTTTTCCTGAAGGGAAATAAGACTTTCGCAATAATAAGGGGCCATACCTTTTTCTACTTCTCTAGGGGACATGTTACTAGGAATATTAGAGATTTTCCCGATGGGTTGAGGTTTTTGGGGGCAGTTGGAACTGATATGACCTACTTTATTACATCTGAAGCAGACGACAGGCTTGCCCTTTACTCCCTGATGACGTTGCAAGTGGTGTCGTTCTGGCTGGTGCCTCTCTGGATATTGTTGTCGAGATGCTCCATAAGTAGTTTGCTTCTCCGCAGGGGGACCATATGTTGAGAAGCGTGGCTCACCAGGTGACTTATTTGGATGACTTAGACGCTCTCCCTCCGGCTGGCACTTCATTCTCCAATGTTGTCGATCTCTGCTCACGCCAGACTGTTGAAAAGAGAGACAGGACCGCTCGGACAAGGAGCGGTTCGTTTCGAAGGTATCAGCCAACCTGGCCGCCTCCAATGCAGTGGTTAAGTCACGATCCTGCAGAAAGACACGAACCTCTGGTCCCACAGACTCCAGCAGGTTATCAATCAGAATAAGCTGCACCAGCTCCTCAAAGTTAGAGACACCACTCGCTTTATACCAGCTGGTAAAAGCTTTGGTTTGCTGTCTCACAAAGTCCACCAGGGATTGACCAAGCTGCCGCCTGTTCAATTTGAAGGTCTTACGATATTTAGCTGGGATACATGTATATGCTCCCAACACTGTGGTCTTCACTACTTGATAATCAGAGAATTCAGCGTCAGTTAATACCGACGTAAATTCCTGTGCCTTACCCAATAATGCTGTATGAACCAACGCTGCCCAGTGCTGTTCCGGCCACCTCAAGGCTCGAGCCTGATTTTCGAAGCTTTCGAAAAATTGCTCTGGTTCGGCCTCATTGAAGCGGGGAACAAGCTGTACTGCTTTTTGTAAACTGAAATCGTTTACAGAATGCGAAAACTGCCTCCTTTCTCTTTCCCTATCAAATTCTTCCCTTGCGAATGCTCTCTGTTCCCTAGTTTGCTCAAGATTGATTTTTGCCAGCTCAAGTGCCAACGACGCTGATTCACCCTGAGACAACCCAGCTGCACTATACTGACCATTTTGCTCCGTAGGTATATCATCTTCCTCATGCGAGAACATAGTAGTTTTTGCCCTAGCTCCCGTAGAGGGAGGAGTTTGATGTGCCATCTCTTCTTCAATAAGTATGTCAGCAATAAGTGAACGCAGTTGCGCAGCTGTGAGAGTGCGTTTATAGGGAATGCCAATGGAACGAGCAATTTGCCAACAACGCTGTAGAGACAATTTAGGTAGGTTATGCAAAGTATATGCCGACACCAGGCGTCTGACTCGTCTAGGTGGCATAAGTTATTCGCTATGCACAGTACGAATACCCCAACGTAACACGTTAATTTGCAGAACACGCTTAGCTATGCACAGTACGATTGCAGAATACGCATACAAGCAAAGCCGACTGCACACAAGATTGACCGTAGCGAAGCGAGCACACTGAACAAGCTAGTAGCGAGCTGTTGAACGATCACACAATAGCAAGGCTGATCATAAGCAACTGACACGCAAAATTTGTAAAGCGAAGCGAGACAGCAAGCTACACAATGTTCCTGCTACAAGCTTCACCCTAAGCTCAACCGTTTCTCTAAGTCCAGCTCTCGGACAGGCTACCCATATTACAACCTAGGATTTCAAAGGGCCTGTTATCCCAGGTGTAATGGGAGCAAATAAACACAGCAGAAAAAGTTTAGACTTATATTATCCTTCACCAATTATAACAGCAATATGTACACTATGTACAGTGATAAATATAGTGCACTCCACGGTAAGCAAGGCAGAAATAGAAGCCACAAGATAGCAGACCGTGCTTCAACCAGCTCTAGAGTGGGAATGACCAGGGCAGACAGGAGAGCGGTATCCACATAACCTCTGAGATTGTCAATCCCACCTTCTTATTGGCTAGAACCTGGTCACTAGTTGAACGATGGGGCCCCATCATCAACTCTTAGCAACCTGGTTCGCTGGTTGGGGGAGATAGCCTGTAAATGAGGGTGTGTCCATGCGCCGAATAAAGTTTACGTACTCTTTGCATGCCACATGGATTATCCTTGGTTGCATATTGTCTTTTATTATCGTAAATACTGTTAACTCTCCACCCATTTGGTTAGACCTTGTGCAGCTTACGTGTTAAGCTTGCAACATATTCTTATGACCTTTGTTTATCATAGCTCGTAGGTATGTCTGATCCCCCGGGTGTGCTGGTGTTGTCAAGTCCAGTGGTGAGTGTCGCCAAGGAGTATAAATATATGCTGCAGAGTGAAGGAACAGCCTCTACCTAATCATCTATCCTTCGTATACGCTCCGAGACAAAGTGAGAAGGTATAATCCAGAAGCACCACTCTTATCTCGTTATATTTTAATTAAGGAAGGAAGGAAGAGAGAGGGAGAAGGAGAGAGAGTAAAGGAAGGAGTGTGGGAGAGGGAACGAAGCACTGTCATCAACAACTCTCGGGGTTCAGAAATGAATGTTCTTCCTAAACTCTCTCCTTATCATCTCAACTTCTTATCGTTGGGCCTCCATTCAATCCTCTCTTAAAACTATTTGTGCAGCGTAAACAAGAGGCTCAGGGGAAGGTTTTACATTGTCTGCATCGCTATTGGGCCGTGCAGACCTCCTGCGCAAACGCTCTTCAGTTCCCTGACAGCAGTAGTGTGAGGTGGTGCGTGTCGCGCCTCTGTCGTCAGACCAGGAGAACTACTATTAGTCAACATGGCGTGCAGTTACAGACGCAGGATTAACACTGTCGGTATTGAACTTCTCAGTGGGGCAATAACGCCAGCCTCAGCCCAGGTATTACTACCTAAAATCATCAGAGACACGTATGGCATTCAGGATGAAGAGTTGTACGGCGTAGCATTGAACGGAGCACGTAGATTTTTTGTGAAACTGCTCTCAGCAACGGTTTACGAGTCGTTGGTCAACCGTTTTCAGGACGTAAGTCTTGATGCAACACCAGCTGTGTGTGTGAGGATGATCGATGTATCCAGACATTATACATGGATTAAATTGCGTAATGTCCCCTTTGAGGCGGATGAGACAGATATCAGAAAAGTATTTGAGGAATACGGAACTGTTCATGTGGCCCAGCATGGTAAGTGGGTGTCGGGTGCCTACACAGGTATGCCGGAGGGCACTTTTAACCTAAAAATGTCATTGCGACACCCCATACCGTCTTACGTGTACCTAAAGGAATTCAGGACACAGGTCATGGTGTCATACGCGGGGCAAAGGCGTACCTGCCGACTATGTGGAGAATACGATCACATAGCGGCGGAGTGTGGGAAGCGGCAACGAGCTCCTGGCCCAGAGGCGGAGACATCCGCTTCTACACCAGGGGAAGCAGGTGTTGATCAACGACGTGAAGGAGGGCGTGGTTGTCTATGGAGCGAGATAGTGGATGAGGCGTATAAAGCTGGGGGAGAGGGTGAGGCCCTTGACCAGTTACCTGGTCCAGACACACTTCCAGTGGATCGGGTTGAGCAAAAAGTACAGGAGGAAGTGTTGGAACTTGAGGAGGAATTAGCCGAGGTTCTGAAGTCCTTGTCACCGCCTGAGGAGGTGGATGCTCCTGGCAGGGTAGTAGAAGATGAGGTGAAGGCTGTGGGGCATCAACAACAGAATTATTCGGACGAAGGGAGTGATAGCGTGACTGAGGTGTCACCGAGATCTTTGTCACTGTGTACAGTGGAGGTAGAGGTACATTGTGAGGCATCCCCAGACCAAGCCATGGAGGATGCGCCTGTCACAAGAAAGAGAGCCGCGGCATCGGATTCAGATGATGTCCTAACGCCAGCGCAGCGGACTGGGAAGCAAATATGGGCAGAAAGTGAAGGTAGTGGTGGCCAGGACAGGAGGCACCGAAAGAAGGGGGGGGGGGAGAGAGGGAAGTGTGCAGGTGACAAGTGGTCCCACGCGTTCTGGTGGCCATAGGAAGAGTGAAGAGAGGCGGCAGGGGTGGAAACTTTAAAAGGCCTCCGGTGTATGACAGTAAACGTTAATGGTTTGTGTAATAGTGTAAAGAGAGAATGGTTTCGAAAGTTTCTGAATAAATTTAGAGTGGATGTTGTGTTCCTACAGGAGCACAATTTTAAGGAGGGTAGGGTGTTGGAGATGGAGGGGTTTCAGGTGGTAACCCTGCCATCTGCCCGTTTAAAAGGGGGGGTGGGTATCTTAATTAGGGAGGCGAGCCCGTTTGTTTTGCAGAGAAGTGAGGGGGGGGGAGGGGGAAGGGTGTTGCGCGTAGATGGTTTGTGGATGGGAAAACGTGTAGCTTTTATTAGTGTATATGCGCCTGCAGAGAATAACGTACAGGTGAAGCAGGAGTTTGTGTGCGAGGACCTTGTGTTTTTTTTCCGTGCATTACCGGAGGTGGCAATAGTAGGAGGTGATTGGAACTGCGTCATTAGGAGGGCTGATGTGGAACCGAAAGGGGCAGGTTATGTGTCGGTGGCCCTACGAGATTTATTGAGAGATATTAGGTTAAGAGATGCATTCGAGGGGGGGGGCGTGGGAGACAGAGCATACATTTGTTAGGAGAGGGTATGCAGCGAGGTTAGATAGAGTGTATCTTTCTCACGGGGTTGTAGTGAGAGCTTTCAAAACTGTTGAAGTAGCATGGTCAGATCATAGAGCAGTGTTGGTGGAGGTTGGGTGGGAGGCGCTTGCAGAAATACACAGGAGTTACTGGAAATTAAATATAAGTGCATTGAGTGATGAGGAGGGGTTAGAGGGATTTTCTGTCCTATGGAAGGAGCTTAGTGAGGAGGCACAGGGAGTGGAAGATGTCGTACAATGGTGGGATTGTGTTGCCAAGGAAAGGATTAGGAAATATTATGTGGGGGTGGGCAAACGTATAAATGATTTTAAATATGGGCTTTCAAATTATCTGGAGGACAGGTTAAGGGGCTGTTATGAGAAGGGGGCTGTGGGGGGCAACTATCCTATGGATGAAATTGTCGAGGTCAAGGGGAGACTGAGGGAGTTACAAAATGAGAGGTTTCAAGCGGTAAGGGTGCAGGCAGGGGTAGAGGAGGTGCTATGGGGTGACAAACCATCGGCGTGTGTGTTGAGACGTCAAAAACAAAGACAGCAGGTTACAGCTATTCCGAGGTTAGAGGTACACGAGATGGCGGGGGGTTATAGAATGGGTCAGGAGATACTAACTACAAAAGGAATGTGTGTGTATGCGGATAAATGGTATGAAGGGTATTGGACAAGTGGGAAGGTGGGAAATGTGGATTTAGAGAAGGTGTGTGAGTATGTGACGTGTAATTTAGGGAATAGTGATAGAAAGGCTTTAGGGGGGGTAATAACAGAGGAGGAAATAGAGTTGGCTTTAAGGGGAATGAGGAAAGGCAAAGCACCAGGAATAGACGGTCTCCCGGCTGAATTTTATCTCCAACATTGGGAGGTGATAAGGGGTTTCATGGGTAGGTTATTTAATCAGATGAAGGAGAAGGGTGTGATGGGGGACAAGCAAGCAACAGCAGTTGTAGTGTTGGTCCAGAAGGGTAAGGGGCAGCACACCCTCAATGAGTACCGTGCCATATCCCTGTTATGTGCTGATTATAAGTTGTTCGCTAAAGTCTTGGGTAATAGGTTCAAATGTGTGGTAGGGAGAGTGGTTTCGAAAACGCAGTATGGTTTGCCTGGAAGGTCGATGATTGAGGGTCATGGAATACTGCGAAGTTTTGTGGAGTCAAAAGGGGGGGGAGGGAGGGCGGCGTTGTTGGCTTTAGACTGGCAGGGGGCCTATGACAGGGTGGAACGCGGAGCATTGGGAGCTATACTTAGGAGGCAGGGTTATGGGGATGAAATAGTTAATTGGGTATCCACGTTGTACAATGGTGCCAAGATGAGGGTACAGATTAATGGATGCTTGGGGGAGGGGATTGTAATGGGTAGGGGACTTAGGCAGGGGTGTCCCATGTCACAAATGTTGTTTGCGTGCATTCAGGACCCCTTCTATAGAATGGTTGAACGTTGTGTATGTGACACGAGTGGAGGTAGGGGGGGTGGGGTAGGGAAAGTGTGGCCGGGAATCATAGGATACGTAGACGATACAACAGTCCTGGTTCGGGAGGGGATGACGTTGGGTGTTTTGGATGAAGTTGTGCAACAGTTCGGAAATGCAACAGGGATGCAGGTAAATAGAGAGAAGTCAATGATCATGGGGTTGGGTGATTGGGTGGAGGGGGGGGGGGAGATGTAACGTTGTGAGAAAACAAACGGTGTCTGTAAAAATTTGTGGTATCACCTATATGGGTGATTTGGAAGCTGCTCGGGAGGAAAACTCGAATAGATTAATGGAAAGGATTCAGGGACGTCTGGGTGCATTGCGACCTCATCATCTGACTCTCGTGCAACGTGTGATTGTTATAAATGTATTATTGTATAGTAAGGTTTGGCACGTAGCAGCCGTGTTCCCATTAACAGGGACGGCGATTGTGGGAATTCTGAGACGAGTGTTTAACTTTTTGTGGGGTTCAAGGTGTGATTGGCTGAGGAGAGAGGTTGTAATGTTACCTGTGCGCCAGGGTGGGTTGGGGTTGTTGGATCTGAGGAGGAGGATTAAATGTGTGTTTCTTAAATGGGAGGTTTTGCGCGAAGGTGTGAGTGGAGGGCAGCTGGGAAAAGTACATGATAGGTTGAGTAAGTTGTATGGGGGTGTGGAGTTGAGGGAATGTGAAACTATTTTGAGGGCTTTGATGTTGGTTAGAGAACCCAGGAAAATTCGAGTAGGGGTTTTGTGTAAGCTGCTTGTAGACAGGATTGTTGTACCAGTTGAGGGATTGTTCCCCATGTACGCATGGACGAGTATTTGGTATAGGTTTGGCAGGTTGAAGTTAAAGCCTAGGGTAAGAGAGGTAATGTATCGTTTTTTGCATGGCATACTACCGTCGGGGGAGGTTTTAAGAACAAGAGGGGTAATTGTGGGCGGAAGGTGTGGAATCTGTGGGGAGGATGAGACGGCGTTCCATGCAGTATACTTTTGTGGGGAACTGGAGGGTGTTAGGTATTGGTTAAGTAGGGTAGTACAGGGGGTGGGGGGTCGAGGGGTGTCGGTTCTGCGTGCACTAAGCCTAGATGTGGGAGGGTTCGATGAGAGTGTTATAAGAGCTTTGGATTATATAATAGTGGATTATATATATATATTGTGGGTGATGAGGGGGAGGGGGAATTGTGAGGTGCGGAGGCGGGTACTAGCGGTAACGGTTTATCGTACGATGTGTCGTAATAGAGAACTGTATGGGAGGAGGTGGGAGAAGGATTTTTCGGAAGGGTATAGAATGTTAACGTTAGGTTTTCTCATCAATCTACGACTGGGACTGAGTGAGTAAGGGGGGGGGGTTGGGGAATACATACGGAAAGGGGGTTTTCAGGGGGACACAGCGGGGTCGCCTCCTGGGGAGGGGTGTGAGTAAGGTGTATGAGGGTATATGAAGGTGTAGATGAGTGGCATACGTGTATGTAGCATGCAAGTGGGCACAGAAAGCAAAGGTGATATCAAGTAATTACGTAGTACCATTCGTCTCTCGACCACTGGGAAGAGAGGACGCTTCTTGAGTCTCCCTACACGCCACCTGGTGGTGACTGCTGGACTTAGACACCAACATGGCGGATCGTATCAACAGGAGAGTGAATACTGTCTGTATTGAATTAGTACGAGGAACGTTAAGCAGTGCGACGATGCATGTACTGTTATCGGCCATCATTAGAGACGTCTACGGGATATCGAACGATGAATTGTATGGTGTGGCCCTAAATGGAATGTCAAGGGTTTTTGTGAAGTTTACAAGAGCCGGCTTTTACTCCAGGATTGTGGATGAATTCCAGGAAAGGAGGATGAGTGTTAATTCAGCAGTAGAGGTGTGTCTACATGATGTTTCGAAATATTACACATGGGTAAAGGTGCGTAATGTACCATTTGAGGCAACGTCGTATGGCATTCAGGAAGCCTTCAGCGATTATGGAACTGTTCATACGGCTAATATGGGGGTGTGGAGGGACGGGCCGTTTGAAGGGCTGCCCGAGGGGTCCTGCACCCTGAAGATGTCATTGAGGCGGCCAATACCCTCGTATGTAACGCTGACAAACTATAGGACCCAGGTATTTGTCCACTATGCGGGGCAGAGGAAAACTTGCCGATTATGTGATTCTTATGAGCACATGGCGGCGCAGTGTCCTCGCAGGCAAGCCCCTAGGATGGCGTTATCGTGGATGGTGGATCAGCAACCGTGCAATGTGGATGTGGAGTTGGGGGTAGCAGATGGACAGAAGACGAATCTCTGGAGTGAGGAGGTGGACAAGGTGGAAGAGGTGATGGGGACGTGTGTTACCCTCCCGGAGGTGACAGGGGAGAGCCCCCCATCGCCTGAGGGAAGGGTGGACGTGGAGGAGTCTACCCAGGAGAGGATGTTGGAAGCAGTGCTGCAGGAGTTCTTGGATGAGCCGGTGGACGGGGAGGACGGACCCGAGAAGTTAAGTGAGGTGCAGCTGATGGATAAGCAGCAGGGACAGGTGGAGGATTCGAGGAATGACAGAGTGGACACGGAAGTGGTGGTGGAAGTCCATCAGGAGGACTCGCATGAGGTAGATATGTGTGTGAGTGAGAGCTCACGCAAACGGACGGCGGGTGCCTTGGACGTTGATGAGGTTTTAACACCTGGGCAGAGACCTGGGAAGAAGTCATGGGTAGATGTGGGGGAGAAGGCACCCAGGGGAGGGGGTGTGCCGGGGAAGCTCGGTGGGGGAGGGCAAGGGGGGGTTGGTGGACAGGTTAGGAAACATGATAAAAATGGTATGGGTACCATGAAAGGCGAATTGAGTAAGCCACAGCGGCATAGAGGTAAGCCGCCTTTTCTGGGAAGTTCAAGTGTGTCACAATAAATGTAAATGGTCTTAAATCTGAGGTCAAAAGGGTTTGGTTAGAATGGTTTTTACGAAGGTTTGATGTAGATGTATGTTTTTTGCAGGAGCATAACCATAGGTTAGGGTGTGAATTGCGTTTGCGGGGTTATAACCTATTTGTCAGTAATGCTTTGCAATTAAAAGGAGGGGTGGCAGTGCCTGTAAAGGAGACCAGCCCATTGCGTGTCATGGGTTGGGAGGAGGGGGGAGGGGAGAGGGTCGTGAGGGTAGATGGGCACTGGGGGGTGGGGAGAGTATGTTTCATTGGAGTTTATATGCCGGCATGCAACAATGTTAGAGTGAAAGTTGATTTTGTTCGTGATGTTTTGATGTATTATTTGCGGGGTCTACCTTCCATAACTGTTCTTGGGGGTGACTGGAACTGTGTGATTAGGTATGGGGATGTCTCACCGAGGGGGGCGGGATGTGTCTTGGGTGCGCTAAGGGATGTGTTAAGGGATGTAGGAGTTGTCGATGTGGTGGGGAGGGGGGAGTATGGGGTGGAGCACACGTTCATGCGTGGAAATTATGAGGCGAGGTTAGATAGGATATATGTAATGAAGGGGATAGGTGTGGAGAGGGTGAGAGCTTTCGATGTCGGTTTTTCGGATCATAGGGCGGTGATAGCTGATCTGCGGGTGGATGGTATAGTACGTATATATGCTGGGTATTGGAAATTGAATGTGAGGCTACTGCAGGAGGGGGATGTTGGCTCTTCCTTTGAGGAATGGTGGACACATTTCTGGGATGGCAGGGATGGTGAGATGGATTTGCTTGACTGGTGGGAGGTGAGGGCTAAGATAGGAATTGCAGAGTTTTTCAGGGCACGTGGTAGGGAACAGGCACGGTGGCGGTATGGTTTGCAAAACTATCTGGAGGGACAACTGAATGCGTTTTACGACGGGGGGGGTAGGGAAGGTATGAGAGGGGATGTGGATGGTTTAAGGTGTAGGATTGCAGAGTTACATAATGACAGGTTTAACGCAATTAGAGTTAGAGCGGGGTTAGAGGAGGTGTTAAAGGGTGATCAACCGTCAGGTTACGTTCTGCGAAAATTTAGGGAAAGGCAAATGGTGACTACCATAGCGCACATAGTGGTCGCTGCAGGGGGGGGAGGTTATGTGGAGGGTCAAGGCCTTACTAACACGGACAGCATTAGTGTTTATGCAGATTATTGGTTTAGGGAGAAATGGAGGGGGAACAGAGGTGATGCAAGTGAGAAGGTATTTGGGGATATGCAGAGTAATATTGTATTAGGACAACAGGAACAAGAAATGCTGGAGGGGAGTATTAGTGAGGAGGAGGTGGAGGAGGCGGTTTACGGGATGAGTCAGGGTAAGACGCCGGGCATAGATGGAATACCGAATGATTTTTATAGAGTTTATTGGGAGTGTATTAGGCATGGTTTAGTGGAAGTCTTGAATTATATGTGGCGCAGTGGGAGGATGGGGAAAACACAGAAAACCGGGATCGTTGTGTTAGTGCCGAAAAAGAAGGAAGGGAAAGTACTGAGTGATTATAGAGCGATATCCTTAATGTGTGCTGATTATAAAATTTATGCTAAAATTCTGGGCAATAGACTGAAGAAGGTCCTAGGATCAGTGATACATGGGGGACAGTTTGGCATTCCGGGAAGAAGTATGAGGGACGGACATAGTCACATAAGGGATTTTATTGAGGACTGCACCGGAGGGGGAATACTTGGTTTAGATTGGGCTAATGCGTATGATTGTGTGAATAGGGATTTCTTAAAAGTTTGTTTGGAACAGTTGGGTTTGGGGGAGAAGGTGGTGAGATGGGTGCAAACCTTGTATGAGGGAGCAGTTATTAGGGTACAGATTAATGGTAAGTTGGGGGACCCAGTACTGATGGAGAGAGGTTTGAGGCAGGGCTGTCCACTCTCTCAGTTATTGTTTGCCTGTGTACAGAATCCATTTTATGGGCTGGTGGATGAGGTGATGAATGAACACGGGATTAGGGGGGGTGGGCGGGGGGGGATTGTGGGGTACGTAGATGATACTACTGTGCTGGTAAGGCATGAGGAAGATCTAAGGAAAGTTGGTGGAATCATTCAGATTTTTGGGGCCACTACGGGTATGAGAGTTAATTTAATGAAGTCGAGACTATTAGAGGTGGGGGATTGGGTGGGAGGGAGCTTGGGGGAGGGGTTGGGATGGTCAGTAGTGGACAGAATTAAGGTTTGTGGAATATGGTACATGGCGGAAGTGCAGGAGAGTAGGAAGATAAATTCGGAATTAGTTACGAGCAGGGTTTTGGGTAGGCTAGGAGGCTTAAGGGCTAGGGACGTAACATTACAGCAGAGAGTTTTAGTGGTCAACTCTCTGGTGTACAGTAAGGTGTGGGGAGTGGCTGAGGTGTTCCCTTTAAGAGCAAAAGATATTGCAGAAATCCAGAGGAAGGTTCTAAGGTATGTGTGGGGGTTTGGGAGGGCATGGTTGAGCAAGGACGTGGTGATGACGGAGAGGAGACGTGGGGGTCTTGGCCTGATGTCATTGGGTCATAGAGTAATGGCTTTATATATTAAACAAAGATATATACGGACTGGGGGGAACAGAGGTGTCAGGGTAGGTAGGGTAATGGAGGATGCACGAAGATGGTGGTGTGGAAGGGATTTGAGGTATTGTGAGGACATGTTGAGGGTTTTATTACATGTTAAACAGGTGTCCACATTAAAGGTCAAACGAATGGTGGGTGCTGTGGTGGGCAAGGGTGTTTTACAGGGGCTTGCTGTATATCCAACATATGACTGGATAGGCATATGGAGGAAGTTTGGCTTGCTTAGAATACCAGCAAGGGTACGAGAGTTAGTATATCGGTTTCTGATGGGAATATTGGCCTCTAGGGATGTGTTGTATAAAATGGGTCTTGTGAGAGAGGACTCATGCTTGCATTGTGGGGACATCGAAACGGCTTTTCATGCGGTATATTTTTGTCCCTCTTTGGAGGGGGTGAGGTTATGGATGGTGAGAGTTATCAGACTTTTGGGGGGGGGGGGGGGGCCAATGGCCATTCCTAAGGGCCTTAATGTTGGATGTAACCGGGGTGCCGGGTGATGTGGGTAGAGCCTTAATGTATGTTATGACGGATTATTTACATGTATCTTGGGGGATGAGGGAGGTTAGGGGAGAGTTGAGGATAAAAGCGTTAGCAGCGAGATTTTATAGAACTATGTGTAGGAATAGGCAAGTCTATGGGGGGAGGTGGGTAGTTAGCTTCTCGGAGGGTTACCGGAATCTCACTGTGGGGGGCCTCCTCCTCATGAACCCAGGGGGCGGGCAAAGGGTTGGTCTCCTACCGGGGGATGCATGAGGGTGAGTTGGTTTAGGCTTCTTTGTAGTGTGGATGGTGGGAGGGTTATAAATAGAGTGGAAGGGAGATGAATGAGGATTTGGAATCTATGGTTATGTTCACTGCATACAGGATAACCTTAATTAAAACCATGATGACTAAACCTTGGAAAAAAAAAAAAAAAAAAAAAAAAAAAAATTATTTGTTTATATATTATCTTTTAGACTGTTTATATAAAAAAAAAAAAAAAACAGCAATGATGTACTAGTGTTTCAAATAGGGAGATAAGGTTTTTATGTCCTGTAACTAGACAGTTTTGATACCTTATGTTAGGATTTTGTTAGTTGTATGGGTTGATACTTGCGTATATGATGTTATGTCTTACTTCAGGGTGTTTCCTGCCCAGTGTTTATTGGGGAGTTTCATTGTGATATGTACCAATGTAATGTTTATTGTCGGCTTTGGTTTGCCTAATGTTTAAATTAATGTTCTTGTAATTTTAATTTTTGTATGTTAAATAATATTTATTGTGCACTTTGTGCAAGGGGTCTAATTGTACAGAGTTGTGGGGGATTTATGTGGACACAGACATAAAATTTTGAGTTTTTGGTTTTTGCTAATTTTTTTGTTCGGTGCTGGAGCTCTCTCGCTCTTTATTATGTTAAGAGTTTCCTGCTATTTGCGGGAAGTATTATGTGGTATGTCTTTGTATTTTATTGTAGGGTTGGGTTAGCCTTTGTTTAATTATTGTAATGTATGATTTTATCCTTCGTATGCTGCATCATATCATCTGTGTACTTTGTGCAAGGAGGTTTTACTGTACTGTATAATAGGCATGATTTGTAGGTTTAGAATTTGTTGATGTTTTTTCTGAGCAGGTGTTATCCTGTTCGTTTCATTGTTCGGTGATGGTATATTCTTTAATACAATATGAATGTAACACTTGTGGTATGCTATGGGGTTGATGGTAGGTCATTGTATTTTCAAACGGTTAATAATTGTGTTCTTTTATTTATTTATATCTTGTACTGTGTCCTTTTAAATAAAAATATAAAAAAAAAAAATTACGTAGTACCTGAATGGAGAATTCTGTGTTTGAGGAGTCAGGGTCGTCATGACCTTATTCATGTATTAAGTGTGAATGGTGTCAAGATTATAGTTTTCAGACCGTGAAGAGCTTTAGGGCTTATGTAGAGTGCGGTTTTATAGCCTTTATTGGGCATATTTCATGTGCGATAATTGTATCGCAATGAGAGGTTTTTTAAATTATGTCTGTGTTGAGTGTAGTGGGTTTTTTTTTGCGAGTGTACTGTCTTTATTTTAGAATTATATAATGTGCTCATCCAGTTGCTGCTAGATGGAACGATAATGACTTCCATAAATTTGTAATGCCTCGTTAAAAGTTTGTAATGGGACAGTATGGTTTAGTCTCTTACTTTATATAATGTGCTCAGCCGGTGGAAGAGGCTGTATTAATATTTAGTAATATTTGTTAATATTTATTTAGTATAAGTGTGAGGCTCAGGATTTGATTTTTGATTTAGGATTTGATTGTTTTTTTTTTTGCTTGAAAAGAGATTGTAGTGAGGCACGTATGTATGTGCTTAGGTACTTCTTATTGTATAGGGGTTTAATTTTGGGGAAGAGCATGTAACTGAGATTGGGTTGTAGGTTATTACTCTGTTTATCTCCTGTGAAGGTTGTGAACCTTTGTCATATGTCCGTCATAGTATGTTAACTATACAAATCTGAAAGTTGTATATAGTTTACATTTTATATAGTTTATATAGTTATAGTTTATTTTGTTTATCATAGTATGTTATATGGAAAATTTTGTGTGTATATGGGTAACCTCTATTATGTCAATTACAATGTGTTGTTAATAATTGGTTAGTGTATGTTGTGTAGGATTGAGAATCCTACTGTATCCTTTTTATATCTTAATTTAATATCAATGCTGTAAAGTTTTTAAATAAAATATAAAAAAAAAAAAAAAAAAAAACTTATTCTTATGTATGGAATTATATTAGGATTTGTGTTACGTTCAGGAGAGGGAGAAGAGAGTTTTTCATTAGGAGAAACTCACTCTCTCACTCTCTGTCTCTCTCTGTCTGTCTGTCTCTCTGTGTCTATCTGTCTGCCTGTCTCTGTCTCTGTCTCTGTCTCTATCTGTTTGTCTGTCTGTCTCTCTCTCTCTGACCAGCCGGCATAGAGTGCCAGTAACCATCAGACATAGTCGGTCTTTCCACTCTCTCAGTTCAGCTGGAAAGCACAGGCTACCCTGGCTAGCGTATGATCAAGCAGGCTGTTACTACCAGAATCCCACACATCTACATAGTTATCACAACTTACCTGATCAGGGACCTTTACAAGGCGGACGTTTCTTTCCGGCACAAACTTCAGCACTGATCATACCATGTTCATCAATGTTTGTGAAGAGTAGTGCAATGTTTGTTGTTTGTCAACTGCTCAATGTTTATACAGTGTTGCACACTGTTGCACGTTAATAAAATGTTGCTCAGTTTAATACGATGTTGAACAGTGAATGAACACTGGGAAGTGTTTATTCATTGCTAGACAGTATATATACAGCGTTGTATATAAATTTATACAGCGTTGTATATAAATTTATACAGCGTTGTATATAAATTTATACAGCGTTGTATATAAATTTATACAGCGTTGTATATAAATTTATACAGCGTTGTATATAAATTTATACAGCGTTGTATATAAATTTATACAGCGTTGTATATAAATTTATACAGCGTTGTATATAAATTTATACAGCGTTGTATATAAATTTATACAGCGTTGTATATAAATTTATACAGCGTTGTATATAAATTGTTGCATAATGTTTCTAGAGTTGCAAAATATGTCTACAAACAGCAGCGTCTAAACAGTCTACACAAAATTGTATCTCCGAAGAGCAGTGTCGACAGACTACAATTTTTATAAAGCTGTGTCTACAATGTCTACAGACGACGGTGTCTACATCCAACAGCGCTCGCAGACAACTCCAGACAACTTGCTGAACCGGTCTACAAATAAGTAAGAATGGACTTTATTGTCTACAGACATTTGTAACTATAAACATCTGAGTCATCAGAGGAGTAATGTTTACAAACTACAGTGTTTATTCACAACTGTCTTCAGCTAGCTGTGTCTTCAATCAGATATGTCCACAGTCAACCGTGTTTTCAATTAGCTTTGTCTTCAATCAGCTGTATCTTCAATAAACTGTGTCTTCAATCAACTGTGTCTTCAATCAGCTGTATCTTCAATAAACTGTGTCTTCAATCAACTGTGTCTTCAATCAACTGTGTCTTCAATCAACTATGTCTTCAATCAACTGTGTCTTCAATCAACTGTGTCTTCAATCAACTGTGTCTTCAATCAACTGTGTCTTCAATCAACTGTGTCTTCAATCAACTGTGTCTTCAATCAACTGTGTCTTCAATCAACTATGTCTTCAATCAATTGTGTCTTCAATCAACTGTGTCTTCAATCAGCTGTGTCATCAATCAGTTGTATCATCAATCAGCTGTATCTTCAATCAACTGTGTCTTCAATCAACTGTGTCTTCAATCAGCTGTGTCATCAATCAGTTGTATCATCAATCAGCTGTATCTTCAATCAACTGTGTCTTCAATCAACTGTGTCTTCAATCAACTGTGTCTTCAGTCAGCTGTGTCCTCAATCAACTGTGTCTTCAATCAGCTGTGTCTTCAATCAGCTGTGTCATCAATCAGTTGTATCATCAATAAGCTGTGTCTTCAATCAGCTGTGTCTTCAATCAACTGTGTCTTCAATCAACTGTGTCTTCAATCAACTGTGTCTTCAATCAGCTGTGTCATCAATCAGTTGTATCATCAATAAGCTGTGTCTTCAATCAGCTGTGTCTTCAATCAACTGTGTCTTCAATCAACTGTGTCTTCAATCAACTGTGTCTTCAGTCAGCTGTGTCCTCAATCAGCTGTGTCTTCAATCAACTGTGTCTTCAATCAACTGTGTCTTCAGTCAGCTGTGTCCTCAATCAACTGTGTTTTCAATCAACTGTGTCATCAATCAGCTGTGTCTTCAATCAGCTGTGTCTTCAATCAACTGTGTCTTCAATCAACTGTGTTTTCAATCAACTGCGTCGTCAATCAGCTGTGTCATCAATCAGCTGTGTCTTAATCAACTATGTCTTCAATCAGCTGTGTCTTCAATCAACTGTGTCTTCAAACTGTTGTGTCATCACTCAGCTGTGTCTTCAATCATCTCTGTCATCAATAAGCTGTGTCTTCAATCAACTCTGTCTTCAATCAACTGTGTCATCAATCAACTGTGTCTTCAATCAACTGTGTCATCAATCAGCTGTGTCTTCAATCAACTCTGTCTTCAATCAACTGTGTCATCAATCAACTGTGTCTTCAATCAACTGTGTCATCAATCAGCTGTGTCTTCAATCAACTGTGTCATCAATCAGCTGTGTATTCAATCAACTGTGTCTTCAATCAACTGTCTCTTCAATCAGCTGTGTCTTCAATCAGCTGTGTCATCAATCAGCTGTGTCACCAATCATCTGTGTCATCAATCAGCTGTGTCTTCAGTCAACTGTGCTTACAGTCTAAATTAGCAATAAACATCAATGTCTACAGATAACTTTTCAGCAGACAAAATCTTCAAATAAGTGTCAACGGACTTCACTATCTATAAACAGCAACGCCTAAAAATAACAGAGCCTAGAAACAACAGGGCCTACAAACAGCAGTGTAGACAGCCTGTACTGTCTGCACAGACAGCCTATGCTGTCTGCATAGACAGCCTATGCTGTCTGCCAGCTTAGTTCATATTTCGCGGCACTAAGGTGCTGCCCTCTCTAGCCTTCTAGGTCAGTGGGACGCTGGTCCCACTCGCACTCACTCTCTC
>NC_091311.1:19519974-19592474 GCF_038502225.1 Cherax quadricarinatus
TAAAACTGGTCACTTAGCAAGAACTCATTTAAAATTAAGTCCATTCTAAAATTTTCTCTTATACGCTTAAAGATATATTTTTTTCATTAATGTTAATGTAAAAAATTTTAATTTTGCACTAAAAGAATGTTAGAAAACTTACCTAACCTTATTATAAGAAGAACAATTTATTTTAGCCTAACCCAACTAAATATATTTTTGATTTGTTTACAGTAATTTAATACTAAACAAACCCAGTGAGATCTATTTTTTTTCGTTAGGTTCAGAATGATTTTGGCGAAATTATTGCATACACAAATTTTCACTTGTCCTATATGACAAGATGAGCGTTGCTATTTAAGCCAAGATCACAAGTTCTGCCTATTCGGCACGACATATATATATATAAATATATATATATATATATATATATATATATATATATATATATATATATATATATATATATATATATATATATATATATATATATATATATATATATATATATATATATATATATATATATATATATATATATATATATATATATATATATATATATATATATATATATATATATATAAATATATATATATATTTATAAATATATATATATATAAATATATATATATATATATATATATATATATATATATATATATATATATATATATATATATATATATATATATATATATATATATATATATATATATACATACATATGTCGTGCCGAATAAGCAGAACTTGCGATCTTGGCTTAAATAGCAACGCTCATCTTGCCATATAGGACAAGCGACAATTTGTGTATGCAATAATTTCGCCAAAATCATTCTCAATCCAGCGAAAAAAATATATTTCACTGTGTTTGTTTAATATTAAATTATTATAAACAAATCTAAAATATATTTTGTTGGGTTAGGCTAAAATAAATTGTTCTTATTATAATAAAGTTAGGTAAGTTTTCTAAAATTCTTTTGATGCAAAATAAAAATTTTTACGTTAACAATAATGAAAAAAGTATATCTATAAACGTAGAAGAGAAAATTTTAGAAAGGACTTAATTTTAAATGAGTTCTTGCTAATTGACCAGTTTTACATATTCGGCACGACATTATTTTTTTATTATCACACCGGCCGATTCCCACCAAGGCAGGGTGGCCCGAAAAAGAAAAACTTTCACCATCATTCACTCCATCACTGTCTTGCCAGAAGGGTGCTTTACACTACAGTTTTTAAACTGCAACATTAACACCCCTCCTTCAGAGTGCAGGCACTGTACTTCCCATCTCCAGGACTCAAGTCCGGCCTGCCGGTTTCCCTGAATCCCTTCATAAATGTTACTTTGCTCACACTCCAACAGCACGTCAAGTATTAAAAACCATTTGTCTCCATTCACTCCTATCAAACACGCTCACGCATGCCTGCTGGAAGTCCAAGCCCCTCGCACACAAAACCTCCTTTACCCCCTCCCTCCAACCCTTCCTAGGCCGACCCCTACCCCGCCTTCCTTCCACTACAGACTGATACACTCTTGAAGTCATTCTGTTTTGCTCCATTCTCTCTACATGTCCGAACCACCTCAACAACCCTTCCTCAGCCCTCTGGACAACAGTTTTGGTAATCCCGCACCTCCTCCTAACTTCCAAACTACGAATTCTCTGCATTATATTCACACCACACATTGCCCTCAGACATGACATCTCCACTGCCTCCAGCCTTCTCCTCGCTGCAACATTCATCACCCACGCTTCACACCCATATAAGAGCGTTGGTAAAACTATACTCTCATACATTCCCCTCTTTGCCTCCAAGGACAAAGTTCTTTGTCTCCACAGACTCCTAAGTGCACCACTCACTCTTTTTCCCTCATCAATTCTATGATTCACCTCATCTTTCATAGACCCATCCGCTGACACGTCCACTCCCAAATATCTGAATACGTTCACCTCCTCCATACTCTCTCCCTCCAATCTGATATTCAATCTTTCATCACCTAATCTTTTTGTTATCCTCATAACCTTACTCTTTCCTGTATTCACCTTTAATTTTCTTCTTTTGCACACCCTACCAAATTCATCCACCAATCTCTGCAACTTCTCTTCAGAATCTCCCAAGAGCACAGTGTCATCAGCAAAGAGCAGCTGTGACAACTCCCACTTTGTGTGTGATTCTTTATCTTTTAACTCCACGCCTCTTGCCAAGACCCTCGCATTTACTTCTCTTACAACCCCATCTATAAATATATTAAACAACCACGGTGACATCACACATCCTTGTCTAAGGCCTACTTTTACTGGGAAAAAATTTCCCTCTTTCCTACATACTCTAACTTGAGCCTCACTATCCTCGTAAAAACTCTTCACTGCTTTCAGTAACCTACCTCCTACACCATACACTTGCAACATCTGCCACATTGCCCCCCTATCCACCCTGTCATACGCCTTTTCCAAATCCATAAATGCCACAAAGACCTCTTTAGCCTTATCTAAATACTGTTCACTTATATGTTTCACTGTAAACACCTGGTCCACACACCCCCTACCTTTCCTAAAGCCTCCTTGTTCATCTGCTATCCTATTCTCCGTCTTACTCTTAATTCTTTCAATTATAACTCTACCATACACTTTACCAGGTACACTCAACAGACTTATCCCCCTATAATTTTTGCACTCTCTTTTATCCCCTTTGCCTTTATACAAAGGAACTATGCATGCTCTCTGCCAATCCCTAGGTACCTTACCCTCTTCCATACATTTATTAAATAATTGCACCAACCACTCCAAAACTATATCCCCACCTGCTTTTAACATTTCTATCTTTATCCCATCAATCCCGGCTGCCTTACCCCCTTTCATTTTACCTACTGCCTCACGAACTTCCCCCACACTCACAACTGGCTCTTCCTCACTCCTACAAGATGTTATTCCTCCTTGCCCTATACACGAAATCACAGCTTCCCTATCTTCATCAACATTTAACAATTCCTCAAAATATTCCTTCCATCTTCCCAATACCTCTAACTCTCCATTTAATAACGCTCCTCTCCTATTTTTAACTGACAAATCCATTTGTTCTCTAGGCTTTCTTAACTTGTTAATCTCACTCCAAAACTTTTTCTTATTTTCAACAAAATTTGTTGATAACATCTCACCCACTCTCTCATTTGCTCTCTTTTTACATTGCTTCACCACTCTCTTAACTTCTCTCTTTTTCTCCATATACTCTTCCCTCCTTGCATCACTTCTACTTTGTAAAAACTTCTCATATGCTAACTTTTTCTCCCTTACTACTCTCTTTACATCATCATTCCACCAATCGCTCCTCTTCCCTCCTGCACCCACTTTCCTGTAACCACAAACTTCTGCTGAACACTCTAACACTACATTTTTAAACCTACCCCATACCTCTTCGACCCCATTGCCTATGCTCTCATTAGCCCATCTATCCTCCAATAGCTGTTTATATCTTACCCTAACTGCCTCCTCTTTTAGTTTATAAACCTTCACCTCTCTCTTCCCTGATGCTTCTATTCTCCTTGTATCCCATCTACCTTTTACTCTCAGTGTAGCTACAACTAGAAAGTGATCTGATATATCTGTGGCCCCTCTATAAACATGTACATCCTGAAGTCTACTCAACAGTCTTTTATCTACCAATACATAATCCAACAAACTACTGTCATTTCTCCCTACATCATATCGTGTATACTTATTTATCCTCTTTTTCTTAAAATATGTATTACCTATAACTAAACCCCTTTCTATACAAAGTTCAATCAAAGGGCTCCCATTATCATTTACACCTGGCACCCCAAACTTACCTACCACACCCTCTCTAAAAGTTTCTCCTACTTTAGCATTCAAGTCCCCTACCACAATTACTCTCTCACTTGGTTCAAAGGCTCCTATACATTCACTTAACATCTCCCAAAATCTCTCTCTCTCCTCTGCATTCCTCTCTTCTCCAGGTGCATACACGCTTATTATGACCCACTTCTCGCATCCAACCTTTACTTTAATCCACATAATTCTTGAATTTACACATTCATATTCTCTTTTCTCCTTCCATAACTGATCATTTAACATTACTGCTACCCCTTCCTTTGCTCTAACTCTCTCAGATACTCCAGATTTAATCCCATTTATTTCCCCCCACTGAAACTCTCCTACCCCCTTCAGCTTTGTTTCGCTTAGGGCCAGGACATCCAACTTCTTTTCATTCATAACATCAGCAATCATCTGTTTCTTGTCATCCGCACTACATCCACGCACATTTAAGCAACCCAGTTTTATAAAGTTTTTCTTCTTCTCTTTTTTAGTAATTGTATACAGGAGAAGGGGTTACTAGCCCATTGCTCCCGGCATTTTAGTCGCCTCATACGACACGCATGGCTTACGGAGGAAAGATTCTTTTCCACTTCCCCATGGACAATAGAAGAAATAAAAAAGAACAAGAGCTATTTAGAAAAAGGAGAAAAACCTAGATGTATGTATATATATATATGCATGTGCGTGTCTGTGAAGTGTGACCAAAGTGTAAGTAGGAGTAGCAAGATATCCCTGTTATCTTAGCGTGTTTATGAGACAGAAAAAGAAACCAGCAATCCTACCATCATGCAAAACAGTTACAGGTTTTTGTTTCACAGTCATCTGGCAGGACGGTAGTACTTCCCTGGGTGGTTGCTGTCTACCAACCTACTACCTATATATATATATATATATATATATATATATATATATATATATATATATATATATATATATATATATATATATATATATATATGTATATATATATATATATATATATATATATATATATATATATATATATATATATATATATATATATATATATATATATATATATATATATATATATATATATATATATATATGTCGTCCCGAATAGGCAGAACTTGCGATCTTGGCTTAAATATCAACGTTCATCTTGCCATATAGGACAAGTGAAAATTTGTGTATGCAATAATTTCGCCAAAATCATTCTGAACTTAACGAAAAAAATACATTTCACTGTGTTTGTTTAGTATTAAATTATTGTAAACAAATCTAAAATATATTTAGTTGGGTTAGACTAAAATAAATTGCTCTTGTTATAATAGGGTTAGGTAAGTTTTCTAAGATTCTTTTGGTGCAAAATTTTAAATTTTTTCATCAACATTAATGAAAAAAATATATCTTTAAACGTACAAGAGAAAATTTTAGAAAGGACTTAATTTTAAATGAGTTCTTGCTAATTGACCAGTTTTACATATTCGTCACGACATATATATATATATATATATATATATATATATATATATATATATATATATATATATATATATATATATATATATATATATATATATATATATATATATATATATATATATATATGTCGTACCGGATATATAAAACTGGTCAATTAGTAAGAACTCATTTAAAATTGAGTCTTTTCTGAAATTTTCTCTTATATGTTTAAAGATATATTTGTTTCATTGATGTTAATGAAAAAATTTTTACTTTTGCACCAAAAGAATCTTAGAAAACTTCCATAACCTTATCATAACAAGAACAATTTATTTTAACCTAACCCAATTAAATATATTTTAGGTTTGTTTACAATAATTTAAAACTAAACAAACACAGTGAAATATATTTTTTCGTTAAGTTCTGAATGATTTTGGCGAAATTATTGCATACGCAAATTTTCACTTGTCCTATATGGCAAGATGAGCGTTGCTATTTAAGCCAAGATCGCAAGTTCTGCCTATTCGGCACGACATATATATATATGTATATATATATATGTATATATATATATATATATATATATATATATATATATATATATATATATATATATATATATATATATATATATATATATATATATATATATATATATATATATATATAAATGTATATATATATATATATATATATATATATATATATATATATATATATATATATATACATATATATATATATATATATATATATATATATATACATATACATATATATATATATATATATACATATATATATATATATATATGTATATATATGTGTGAGTGTGTGTGTGTGTGTGTGTGTGTGTGTGTGTGTGTGTGTGTGTACTCACCTATTTGTACTCACCTAATTGTGGTTGCAGGGGTCGACGAATAGCTCCTGGCCCCGCCTCTTCACTGATTGCTACTAGGTCCTCTCTGTCCCTGCTCCATGAGCTTTATCAAACTTCGTCTCAAAACTATGTATGGTTCCTACCTCCACTACGTCACTTTCTAGGCTATTCCACGGCCTGAGAACTCTATGACTGAAGAAATACTTCCTAACATCCCTTTGATTCATCTGAATCTTCAACTTCCAATTGTAACCTCTTGTTTCTGTGTCCCATCTCTGGAACATCCCGTCTTTGTCCACTTTGCCTATTCCGCGCAGTATTTTATATGTCGTTATCATGTCTCCCCTGACCCTCCTGTCCTCCATTGTCGTCAGGCCGATTTCCCTCAACTTTTCTTCGTAGGACAATCCACTTAGCTCTGGGACTAGTCTCGTTTCAAACCTTTGTACTTTCTCTAATTTCTTGACGTGCTTGACCATGTGTGGTTTCCAATCTGGTGCTGCATACTCCAGTATGAGCCTGAGGTAAATGGTATACAGTGTCTTGAATGATTCCTTACTGAGGTATCGGAATGCTATCTGTAGGTTTGCCAGATGCCCGTATGCTGCAGCATACGGGTGTTATACTCACCTCCAGATCTTTTTTCTTGAGTGAGGTTTACAGTCTTTGGCCATCTAGACAATATTGTGTCTGCGGTCTTCTTTGCCCTTCCCCAATCTTCATGACTTTGCATTTGGCAGGGTTAAACTCAAGGAGCCAGTTGCTGGACCAGGCTTGTAGCCTGTCCAGGTCTTTTTGTAGTCCTGCCTGATCCTCGTCCGATTTGATTCTTCTCATTAACTTCACATCATCTGCAAATATGGACACTTTTGAGTCTATCCCTTCCGTTATGTCATTCACGTATACCAAAAACAGCACAGGTCCTAGGATTGACCCCTGTGGAACCCCGCTTGTCACATCGCCCACTCTGACACCTCGTCACGTTCCTTGACTCGTTGTTGCCTCCCTGCCAGGTATTCTCTGATCCATTGCAGTGCCTTTCCTGTTATGCGTGCCTGATCCTCTAGCTTTTGCAGTAACCTCTTGTGAGGAACTGTTTCGAAGGCCTTCTTGCAGTCCAAAAAAATGCAGTCGATCCACCCCTCTCTCTCTTGTCTTGCTTCTGTCACCTTGTCATAAAACTCCAGTTGGTTTGTGACACAGGATTTTTATTCCCTGAAACCGTGCTGTTTGTCGATTATACACTACACTTGTTTCTTTCCAGGTGCTCCACCACTCTCCTCCTAATGATCTTCGCCATGACTTTGCATACTATACACGTTAGTGACACAGGTCTGTAGTTTAATGCCTCATGTCTGTCTCCCTTTTTAGAAATTGGGACTACATTTGCTATCTTCCATACCTCATGTAGTTGCCCAGTTTCAATGGATGTGTTGAAGATCTTTGTTAATGGAACGCACAGCATCTCTGCTCCCTCTCTAAGGACCCACGGAGAGATGTTTTCTGGTCCCATCGCCTTTGAAGTGTCAAGTTCACATGGCAGCTTCTTCACCTCCTCCTTGGTTATGTGTGTGTGTGTGTGTATGTATGCGGTCCCCAACAGTCTATGCAACAATGCAAGACAAGCCACGGGTTATGGAAATCTTCAGCTCAAGTACTTTCACACATCAGGAGCTTTGCAGTGTTGCTAGAGTGACAACAGAAGGAATGAGAGAAAGTTTTTCTCCCCATGGTGGAAATCAGCAGCTCCCTGTGTGGTATATATCAGATGCGTATACCTGCTGTGTATACCTGCTGTTTGTCTGCTGTGTATATATGCTGGAAAGTGTTTGTGTTTGTTTGTATGTGTGTACCCACCTAATTGTGGTTGCAGGGGTCGAGTCATAGTTCCGTGTGTGTATTCACCTATTTGTACTCATCTACTTGTGGTTGTAGGTGTCGAGTCATAGCTCCTGGCCCCGCCTCTTCACTGATCGGTACTAGGCCCTCTCTTCCGTGCTCCATGATCTTTATCGAACCTTGTCTTAAAACTATACATGGTTCCTGCTTCCACTACGTCACTTGCCAGCTATTCTACTTCCTGACAACTCTGTGACTAAAGAAATGCTTCCTAACATCTTTTTGACTCATCTGAGTCTTCAGCTTTCAATTGCGACCCCTTGTGCCTGTGTCCCAGCTCTGGAACATCCTACCTCTGTCCACCTTGTCAGTTGCTCGCGGTATTTCATGTGTCGTTTATCATGTCTCCCGTGACCCTCCTGTCCACCAGTGTCGTCAGGCCGATTTCCCTTAACATTTCTTCGTAGGGCATTCCCCTTAGCTCTGGAACTAGTCATGTTGCAAACCACTGACATTCTCTAATTTCTTGACGTGCTTGACCAGGTGTGGGTTCCAAACTGGTGCTACACATTCCAATATGGGCCTGACGTACACGGTGTACAGAGTCTTGAACAATTCTTTTCTGAGGTATCGGAACGCTATTCTCAGGTTTGCTAGGCGCCCATATGCTGCAGCAGTTATCTGGTTGATGTGCGCCTCAGGAGATGTGCTCGGTATTATACTCACTCCATGATCCTTTTCCCTGAGTACTTTTAATTGGGGGTATTTTGCATCGCCTGCCCAGTCTTTTGCTTTCGTAGGGAGTGATTTCTGTGTGCAGTTTCGGGACCATTCCTTCCAGGATTTTCCAGGTGTAGATTATGATATATCTCTCTCTCTTGCGTTCCAACGAGTACAAGTCAAGTGCTTCCAAGCGTTACCAGTAGTTAAGGTGCTTGACAGAACTTATTCGTGCATTAAAGGACCTCTGTACACTCTCTAGATCTGCAATTTCACCTGCTTTGAATGGAGATGTAGAGGTTGTTTTGATAAGGACCTGCCTTGCATGGGCCAGTAGGCCTTCTGCAGTGTTCCTCCATTCTTATGTTCTTATGTTCTTATGAATTTTGCAGTCTTCAGCCACCTAGCCTATACTCTGTCTACGGTCTTCTTTATCTTTCCCCGATCTTCATGACTTTGCATTTGGCTGGGTTAAATTCAAGGAGCTTCTGGCTGGACCACGCTTCCAGCCTGTCCAGGTCTCTTTGCAGTCCTGCTTGATCTTCATCCGATTTAATTTTCCTCATTAACTTCACTATATCTACAAACAGGGACACTTCTGAGTGTATCCTTTCCGTCTGTCATTCACATATACCAAAAACAGCACTAGTCCTAGATCTGACACCTGCGGAACCCACTCTAACACCCCGTTACGTATCATGACTTGTTGTTGCCTCCCTGTCAGGTATTTCCTGATTCATTGCAGTGCCCTTCCGGTTATGCGTGCCTGATCCTCTAACGTTTGCACTAATCTGTTGTAATGAACTATGTTGAAGGCCTTCTTGCAGTCCAAGACAATGCGCTATACCCACCCATCTCTCACGTGTCCTACTTCGTGTGTGTGTTCGTACTCACCTAATTGTAGTTGCAGGGGTTGAGACTCAGCTCTTGGCCCCGCCTCTTCACTGAATGCTATTAGGTCCTCTCTCTCCCTGCTCCATGAGCTTTATCATACTTCGTCTTAAAGCTATGTATAGTTCCTGCCTCCACTACATCGCTCGCCAGACTTCCACTTCCTGACCACTCTGTGACTGAAGAAATGCTTCCTAACATCCCTGTGGCTTGTCTGAGTCTTCAACTTCCAAGAGTGACCCCTTGTTTCTGTGTCCCCTCTCTGGAACATCTTGTCTCTGTCCACCCTGTCTATTCCACGCAGTATTTTGGATGTCGTTATCATGTCTCCCCTATCCCTCCTGTCTAGTGTCGTCAGTCCGATTTCTCTCAACCTTTCTTCATAGGACATTCCCCTTAGCTCTGGAACTAACCTTGTCGCAAATCTTTGCACTTTCTCTAATTTCTTGACGTGCTTGAGCAAGTGTGGGTTCCAAACAGGTGCTGCATACTCCAGTATGGGCCTGACGTACACGGTGTACAGTGTCTTGAAAGATTTCTTACTTAGGTATCGGAGTGCTAATCTCAGGTTTGCCAGGCGCCCATATGCTGCAGCAGTTATCTGGTTGATGTGTGCTTCCGGACACGTGTTCGGTGTTATACTCAGGCCAAAATCTTTCTCCTTGAGCGAGGTTTGCAGTCGTTGGCCACCTAGCCTATACTCTGTCTGTGGTCTTCTTTGCCCTTCTCCGATCTTCATGACTTTGCATTTGGCAGGGTTGAATTCAAGAAGCCAGTTGCTGGATCACGTGTCCAGGTCACTTTGAAGGCCTTCCTGATCCTCATCTGATTTAATTCTCCTCATTAACTTCACATCATCTGCGAACAGGGACACCTCTGAGTCTATCCCTTCTATCATGTCATTCACATATACCAAAAATAGCACTGGTCCTAGGACCGACCCCTGTGGGACCCCGCTCGTCACAGGTGCCCACTGTGATACCTCATCACGTACCATGACTCATTGTTGCCTCCCTGTCAGGTATTCTCTGATCCATTGAAGTGCCCTTCCCGTTATACTCGCCTGATCCTCTAGTTTCTGCACTAATCTCTTGTGAGGAACTGTGTCTAAGGCCTTCTTGCAGTCCAAGAAGATGCAATCAACCCACCCCTCTCTCTCTCATCTCTTATTTCTGTTACTTTATCATAAAACTCCGGAAGGTTTGTGACACATGATTTTCCTTCCATGTAACTGTGCTGGTTGTCATTTATACTTTTGTTCCGTTCCAGGTGCTCCACCACTCACCTCCTGATAATCTTCACCATGACTTTGCATACTATACACGTCAGTGGCACTGGTCTGTAGTTTAGCACCTCTTTTCTGTCTCCGTTTTTAAAAATTGGAACTGCATTTGCCGTTTTCCATACCTCCAGCAGTTGCCCAGTTTCAAGGGATGTGTTGAATATTGTGGTTAATGGGATACACAGCATTTCTGCTCTCCTCCTTCTGACCCACGGGGAGATGTTGTCTGGTCCCTGTGCCTTTGAGGTATGAAGGTCACTTAGCAGCTTCTTCACCTTCTCTTCAGCTGTGTGTATGTCATCCAGCACTTGTTGGTGTATTCCCTGTTGGTGTCCCCCTCTGTCCTGACTTCCCAGAGTCCTTCTTGTCTCCACTGTGAATATTTCTTTAAATCTCTTGTTGAGCTCTTCACATACCTCTTGATCGTTTCGTGTGAGTTCCCCACCTTCTTTCCTCAGCCTGATCACCTGATCTTTGACTGTTGTCTTTCTCCTAATGTGGCTATACAGCAGTTTCGGGTCAGACTTGACTTTTGTTGCTACGTCGTTTTCATACTGTCTCTGGGCCTCCCTCCTTATCTGTGCATACTCGTTTCTGGCTCTTCGACTGATCTCCTTATTTTCCTGTGTCCTTTGCCTTCTGTACCTCTTCCATTCTCTAATGCACTTAGTTTTTGTCTCCCTACACCTTCGGGTAAACCAAGGACTCACTTTGGTCTTCCCATTAATTCTGTTGCCCTTGGGAGCAAACTTTTCCTCTGCCTCTTTGCGTTTTGTTGTTACATATTTCATCATTTCGTTTACAGACTGTCCTACTAGTTCTCTGTCCCACTGAACCTCCCGCAGAAAGTTCCTCATACCTGTGTAGTCCTCCCTTTTATAGCTTGGCTTTTCTCAATCTACTTCTGTTACCCTCTCCCCTTGCAGCTCTACTATGTAATCAAAACTCAGAACCACGTAATCACTAGCTCCAAGGGGCCTCTCATATGTGATGTCTTCAATGTCTGAACTACTCAGGGTGAACACAAGGTCCAGTCTTGCTGGTTCATCCTTCCCTCTCTCTCTGTTAGTATTCTTGACGTGTTGATGCATGAGGTTTTTCAGTACCACATCCATCATCTTGGCTCTCCATGTGTCAGGACCCTCTTGAGGCTCCAGGTTTTCCCAGTCAAACTCCCTATGGTTGAAATCACCCATAACCAGTAACTGCTCTGCACGATTGAGCTCTTCGTGCCACCTCAGGCAGTGTGTCCACCTTCGCTCTTTTGTTCTCTTCATATCCCTCTCTTGGCCTCCTGCGGTTCTGTGGTGTGTGTGTGTGTGTGTGTGTGTGTGTGTGTGTGTGTGTGTGTGTGTGTGTGTGTGTGTGTGTGTGTGTGTGTGTGTGTGTGTGTGTGTGTGTGTGTGTGTGTGTGTCTGTGTGTGTGTGTGTGCTCACCTAATTGTACTCACCTAATTTTGGTTGCAGGGGTCGAGACTCAGCTCCTGGCCCCATCTCTTCACTGATCGCTGCTAGGTCCTCTCTCTCTCTCTCTCTCTCTCTCTTCTCCCCGGGTTTTGTCATACCTCTTCATAAAGCTATGTATGGCTCCTGCCTTCACTACATCACTTGCAAGACTATTTCACTACCTGACAACTCTATGACTGAAGAAGTACTTCCTAACATCCCTTTGACTCGTCTGAGTATTCAGCTTCTAGTTGCGACCCCTTGTTTTTGTGTCCCCTCTCTGGAACACCCTGCCTCTGTCCACCTAATCTATCCCACGCAATATTTTGTACGTTATCATGTCTCCTCTAACCCTCCTAACGTCCAGTGTCGTCAGGCCGATTTCCCTCAACTTTTCTTTGTAGTACATTCCCCTGAGCTCCGGAACTAACCTTGTTGCAGACCTTTCTCTAGTTTCTTGACGTGTTTGGCCAGGTGTAGGTGCCAAACTGCATATGCCAGTATGGGCCTGACGTACACTGTATACAGTGTCTTGAACGATTCCTAACTAAAGTAACGGAATGCTTTTCTCAGGTTTGCCAGGGACCCATATTCTCCAGCAGTTAAGTGGTTGATGTGTGCTTCCGGAGAAGTGCTCGGTGTTACGCTCATCCCAAGATCTTTCTCTTGAGTGAGGCTTGCAGTCTTTGGCCACCTAGCCTATACGCTGTCTGCGGTCTTCTTTGTCCTTCCCCAGTCTTCATGACTTTGCATTTGGTGGGGTTGAATTCGAGAACCCAGTTGCTGGGCCACATGTTCAGCCTGTCCAGGTCTCTTTGTAGTCTTGCCTGATCCTCATCTGATTAAATTCTCCTCATTAACTTCACATCATCTGCGAACACGGACACTTCTGAGTCTATCCCTTCCATCATGTCATTGACATATACCAAAAATAGCACTGATCCTAGGACTGACCCCTGTGGGTCCCTGCTCGTCACAGGCGCCCACTGTGATACCTCATCAAGTACCATGACTCGTTGTTGCCTCCGTCTCAGGTATTCTCTGATCCATTGCAGTTCCCTTCCTGTTATATGCACCTGATCCTCCAGCTTCTGCACTAATCTCTTGTGAGGAACTGTGTCAAAGGCCTTCCTGCAATCCATTAAAATGCAATCAACCCACCCCTCTCTCTCGTGTCTTACCTCTGTTACCTTGTCATAAAACTCCAGAAGGTTTGTGACACAGGATCTGCCTTCCATGAATCCGTGCTGGTTATCGTTTATACTCTTGTTCCATTCCAGGTGCTCTACCACTCTCCTGATAATCTTCTCCATGGCTTTGCATACTATACACGTCAGTCACACTGGTCTGTAGTTTAGTGCCTCGTATCTGTCTCCTTTCTTAATAATGGGGACTGCATTTGCCGTCTTTGATTCCTCAGATAGTTGCTCAGTTTCAAGGGATGTGTTGAAGATTTTGGTTAGTGGCACACACAGCGTCTCTGCTCCTTCTCTAAGGACCCACAGGGAGATGTTGCCTGGTCCCATCGCCTTTGAGGTATCAAGGTCACTTAGCAGCTTCTGCACCTCCTCCTTTGTGTGTGTGTGTGTGTGTGTGTGTGTGTGTGTGTGTGTGTGTGTGTGTGTGTGTGTGTGTATGTGTGTGTGTGTGTGTACTCACCTAATTGTACTCACCTAATTGTGGTTGTAAGGGTCGAGACTCAGCTCCTGGCCCCGTCTCTTCACTGAATGCTACTAGGTCCTCTCTCTCCCTGCTCCTTGAGCTTTGTCATGCCTCATCTTAAAGCTATGTATGGATCCTGCCTCCACTGCCTCACTTGGTAGGCTATTTCACTTCCTGACTACTCTGTGACTAAAGAAATACTTCCTAACATCCCTCTGACTCATCTGGGTGTTTACCTTCCAATTGTGACCTCTTGTTTCTGTCCCTCTTGTGTGTGTGTGTGTGCGAGTGAATTAAAAGAGTAGACAAAGTGCAAGGAGACTTGCAACATTATGTAAGAAGTAAGTGAATATATATGCATTAAGACAGGACACAATTTCGGTAAGATATAAGCAGCTATTGGGAACTAAGTGGGCTAGAGATAGTGCAGGAAATGAGGAGGTCGACGGGGTATGAGCTAAATTTAAGAATGCGCTGCTAGTGTGTGCAGCAGAGGTTGGTGAGCACAGGAGGGTGGGAGTGAGGGGGGGGGAAGAGGAACGATGAGTTTAATGGTGACGTAAAGAGGATGTGAGGAAGAAAAAATTAGTATGTGAGAGGCTTTTTGCGAAGTGAAAATGATAGACAGTCGGCGGAATATATGGAGCGGAAGCGGAAGAATAGAAGAGAATTGAGAGTGCAAAAGATGAGAGCCTTTATGGCAAGCGAATCTTCTAGTTTTGCTGAGAAAAAGAATCAGGTTTTGAGAGAGATCAACAAGGAGAGAAAGCCTGGGGAGCAAATTGACTTAACAGTTAAAAATGAAGGAGGGGAGATATTAGATGTGAAGGTGGAGGTACTGCAAAGATAGAGAGCATATTTTAACGAGTTGTTGAATATTAATGATGATGGGAGGCAGCGATTTCCTACAAGAGACAGGGTGGGATAACATCGTATAGGCTTGAGGAAGAACCTGAGATGGATCCGGGGAAAGTGCGTAAGACAGTGGTTGAATGAATGGTGGTAAAGCGGCTGGAATAACTTCTATTAAGATATAGATGTTAAAAACTGTTAAGAGTATAATGTTGGAATGGTTGGAATGCTAAGGATCCACCGTCTACCGGAGTAGTTAAACAACATGGATAAAAGTTGTGGAAAACAGTGCATTACCTATGCTGGCCAAGAAGGCATTGTGGTAAAAACAAAGGAGAGTGACAGCAGAACATAGTTATCATAGCAAAACCAGCTTAAAACTGTGCTAAATTTTGTTTAATAGTTAAATCACGTAAATAATGTTTCAGTGTTCATAATATTATCTCATATTCAAAAAAAGAGAAATTAGTCATTGTTTTGTAGCACAAAACAATATTTGTTATTGTTTTGTGCTACTAAACACAGAAAGCCCCTCAAGGAAGAATTTTCCATTTCCATTTTGTAGTTGTTTTACTAAGCTATATCTGATCTTTCTTGTGTTTGTTGTTGTAGATTGATTTTGGGTTGTGTAGATGACCATTTGGTAATTAAATTGCCAAAATTGGAAAAATGGCATGCATGAGTTGAGAACATTTATGACTGTATCTTGATATATGAATAACTTGCGAATGTCTTTTCCGAGCGTCTTCAAACTTAAAATACTAGTGCATTTTTGATCTATGCGAAATAACAATAATTTGTCTTTTTTTTCGAAGAAAATGGAACATTAGTGCCCATGTAATAACTTCAAAATTCCTTTTCTGATTTACATCAGAACTTCAAGGCTGATATTTAACTGCATTAGAAAATCATGCCGCATCCTGTATTATTCCTTTTACGAGGAGTGGAGTAGAGAAGGCTGGGGTTGTGAGACATGGGAATGCCCTCCTCGGATCATAATGAAGGAAGAACATTCAGTTTTCAAAGTGACAACAGTAAAAATGTGGGATCTATTTAAATAGGCCAATTTCTCACATGGATTCAGTGTCAAATAGGGCAAAGCGGCATCACATCAGTCAAGCGAAGGAATCATTCTCAACAACTGGAGCTCAACTCTCCCAAAGCTCAAAACGATAATAACAAACAGGTACTTACCCAGAGTTTACAACAATCGCCAGCCACCGTCTCTCATTCTCTCCCCCTGTGTCTCTCCATATATCTCCTGCCTTCACCCGGAAGCAGATTAATCTTGTGTCATTCGTAAAACGTATTGAGGGCCATTCATAAGAGGTAAGACCCTCCTGGGAGGGCCAAGGAGTGACTTATGACCCCTACTGACCATTAAACACAGAGCGAGGGCCATTACGAGCCATATTACTCTTATCTGGCTTTTATGATAATTGGGCTCACGGTAGGACCCGATGTGTGATCACTGGCCAGACAGTGTCAAGTACCACCCAATGGTGGGTGAGGGAGGGATATTACCGCCTTGTGGTGGGTGAAGGAGGGATAGTACCACCCCCATGGTTGGTGAGGGAGGAATAGTACCACCCCAGGGATGGTGAGGGAGAGATAGTACCACCTCATAGTGGGCGATGGAGGGATAGTACCACCCCATCGTGGATGAGGTATGGATAGCACCACCCCTGGTTGGTGAGGGATGGATAGTACTACCCCATGGTTGGTGAGAAAGGGATAGTACCATCTCATGGTTGGTGAGCGAAAGAGAGTACCACTCCATGGTGGATGAGGGTGTGATAGTACCACCCCATGGTGGGTGACGGAAGGGTAGTACCACCCCTTTGTGGGTGAGGGACGGATAGTACCTGTGTCATGCAAGAGTACGTAACCTTTATTCGGCACATGTACACACCCTCATTAAAAAGCTACCTTCCCAACCAGCGAACCAGATACTAAGGGTCGGACGATCGGGGCCCAATCGTCAGATCAGTGTCTAGGTTCAACGAATCATAATGTGGATCTGGCAATTGTAAAGGTGACGTGGTTACCATGTACGTCTTTACCTTTATCATTTCCATTCGAGAGCTGTTGAAGCAGGGTGGTCTGCATTCTTTGGGCATCAGTTATGCCTTGATTACTGTTGCGTGCACTAATACCTATTGCTGTACATAGTGTATATAGTGCACATATTGCTGTTTATATTTGGTGATGGATAATGCAAGTCAAAGTTTTTTCTACTGTGTTTATTTTGCTCCCTTTACACCCAGGATAACAGGCCTTTGAGAACATGGGTTGTAATAGCACCACCGCATGGTGGGTGATGGAGGGATAGTACCATCACATGGTGGGTGAGGGAGGGATAGAACCACCCCTTGGTGGGGGGTAGAGATATAATACCATCCCATGGTAGGAGGTGGAGGGACAGAACCATCCCTTGGTGGGTGGTGGAGGGATAGTATCATCCCACGGTAAGTGGTGGAGGGATAGAACCATCCCTTGGTAGGTGGTGGAGGGATAGTACCATCCCATGGTAGGTGGTGGAGGGATAGAACCATCCATTGGTATGTGGTGGAGGGATAGAACCATCTCTCGGTAGGTGATGGAGGGATAGAACCATCCCTTGGTAGGTGGTGGAGGGATAGAACCATCCCTTGGTAGGTGGTGGAGGGATAGAACCATCCCTTGGTAGGTGGTGGAGGGATAGTACCATCTCATGGTAGGTAGTGGAGGGATAGTACCATCCCATGGTAGGTGGTGGAGGGATAGAACCATCCCTTGGTAGGTGGTAGAAGGATAGAACCATCCCTTGGTAGGTGGTGGAGGGATAGAACCATCCCATGGTAGGTGGTGGAGGGATAGAACCATCCCTTGGTAGGTGGTAGAAGGATAGAACCATCCCTTGGAAGGTGGTTGAGGGATAGAACCATCCCATGGTAGGTGGTGGAGGGATAGAACCATCCCTTGGTAGGTGGTAGAAGGATAGAACCATCCCTTGGTAGGTGGTGGAGGGATAGAACCATCCCATGGTAGGTGGTGGAGGGATAGTACCATCCCATGGTAGGTGGTGGAGGGATAGTACCATCCCGTGGTAGGTGGTGGAGGGATAGTACCCTCCCATGGTAGGTGGTGGAGGGATAGTACCATCCCATGGTAGGTGGTGGAGGGATAGAATCATCCCATGGTAAGTGGTGGAGGGATAGTAGCATCCCATGGTAGTTGGTGGAGGGATATTACAACCCATGGCAGGTGGTGGAGGGATAGAACCATCCCATGGTAGGGGGTGGAGGGATAGTACCATCCCATGGTAGGTGGTGGAGGGATAGAACCATCCTTTGATAGGTGGTGGAGGGATAGAACCATCCCATGGAAGGTGGTAGAGGGATAGTACCATCCCATGTTAGGTGGTGGAGGGATAGTACCATCCCATGGTAGGTGGTGGAGGGATAGAACCATCCCTTGGTAGATGGTGAAGGGGATAGAACCATCCCTTGGTAGGTGGTGGAGGGATAGTACCATTCCATGGTAGGTGGTGGAGGGATAGTACCATCCCATGGTAGGTGGAGGGATAGAACCATCCCATGGTAGGTGGTGGAGGGATAGTACCATCCCATTGTAGGTGGTGGAGGGAGAGAACCTTCCCATGGGAGGTGGTGGAGGGATAGTACCATCCCATTGTAGGTGGTGGAGCGATAGAACCATCCCATGGTAGGTGCTGCAGGGATAGTACCATCCCATGGTAGGTGATGTAGGGATAGAACCATTCCTTGGTAGGTGGTGGAGGGATAGAACAATCCCTTGGTATGTGGTGGAGGGATAGAACCTCTCCCTTCCTCTTTCCGGGCAAACAACTGCTGCGACCACCGCTTTCCACCATTTACAAAAAAGGATTGTTTGGTGAAGCTGAAAGCGGGGCGTGAAATGATACGTCTTCGGAGGTTTCTTAATTTATTGTTATGTCGTGGTGGATACACAGGCTTGTGTGTTGTGCCCATGGCCCGGGCAGGGCCATCCCACGAGAGAGAGCTAGGAGTACTTGTTTCTTGCTGCTAGGCCACTTTGAGAGTGAGGCAGAGGCAAGGGCAGGCAGGCTGGCATGCCCAACGAGAGGCCTGGCTACAGAGGGCAGCACCAGAGTGGTGCAAAATATGAACTAAGCTGGCAGACAGCATGGGCTGTCTGTGCAGACAGTACAGGCTGTCTACACATACCTCCACCACCTACCATGGGATGGTACCATACCTCCACCACCTACCATGGGATGGTACCATACCTCCACCACCTACCATGGGATGGTACCATTCTCAGTAGTACCAGTTACCAGTAACCAGTTACCAGAAGATGACTCTCTACCAACCGTCTGTGTGAATCACTGACTGTTATTCACGTTGCTGCTGACCATAGCATGTTTTTAAACACCGCTCACCCTCTAGGCACTGGTGGGTCAGTCTGAGATAGAGAGCAGAGAGAGGTAGGGCGGCTGATGGTGCTTCCCATACTTTCCGTTATAATTATACGTACTAACCAGCCTACGTGAGTATTTTTACCCCATCCACGTTATCGAACCCACATGACAAATTGGTGGCAGTGGTGTGGGCGTGGATTTATGGGTATTTCAGACGTTAGAAGATTGTTTGTGGGGTGCCGGCAGGACAGAGGTGAACCGTCTCTGCCATCTCCAGCTAGCTGCTTACCCTCACTCACCTCCACCCTGTGTACTCCAGCCTGCAAGCCTGTTGCAGCCTCTTTTCAAGCTTCCTGGCTTAGTTTGCGTGCTAATTGCTTCAATCTCCGAGGGGTTGACCCAGATTTTGCAATTAAGCCAGTCAGTAAGCCAGACTGTGGAAGTGAGCGCTAGTCAGCCTGCCTCAGCCTATCATCCAGCCTGTCTCCTGTCATCCACCTGCTCCTTCATGCTGTGTGCATCGTTACACGTCTTCCAGTCAGCCATTCTCGTGGGTTAAGCCAATCAGCCAACCCAGCTTCCTAACCCAGCTGAGAGAGAGAAGTAAGCCACACAAGTTCTTCTGAAGTATTGTCTCCTATATCGCTTGTGCTCCCAGATGGATGCTGCTAAGAGTGGTCTTCACCATCCCTGTGGCATATTGTGGCTTAATTAAGCCACCTTCATGAGGGGTGAGACTGTGCGCCAGTGAGCACCAGTGAGTTGACACTCCACCCACCCGCCACCCACCCGCCACCCACTCTTCACTCATCTACCTGTGGCTTTTTCCATCCTTGTACCGGGTCCTAGTACTGTTTTGGCTCACATAATTGGTCAAGAGACTGTAGCTGTGCGCCAACGATAAAGCCAGTTATGTGAGTTCACCTAGAAAGCGCATTTCTTCACGACAACAGTGTGAGTGTAGGAGGAATCACCAATCGCCCACAGAACAACTCCCCTCATCACTCGTCACCCCGTCTACCACTCCAGACTTCAGTGATAATTTTCTGTTTAGAGACATTTTCCTGCATTTAAAGACAATTGCGTGTGTGAGACATTTACAGTTATTTACTGCGAATTTCTTGTGTACTCTAAGCCTTGTGTTTTCAGTGTAGACTCAGTGTTTCTTTGACTCATTATTTTGCAATATTTTTCAGTGTTATCGCTCATCTCTCGTGTTTCACTTTTATATTTTTTATCTGTGTTTTTTTTATGCTATTCCCTGTCTGTAGTAAGTATTACTGTGTAGTGTACCAGTCAGTCACTCCGTGTGAAGTAATTCATTCATTTTTTTTATCTTGTGTTCTTTCAGCATTGTATTCTCCAGTATTTGTCATTATTGTAGCTCATGCAGTGATATTCACCCCAGTATACTAAATTATCCATTTATTTCTATGTGTACCTTTTTTTTCGTATGCCCAGCAGTGTATCATTCCCTTGATCTTTTCGCAGACTTGTGTACCATTATTTTTGACAGCAATTTTTGTCGTATCAGTCACAGCAAGATTTTCTTGTAAGAATACTCTAAAAAGTGAATAAGTGAATATGTTGTGTGTGCCCCGCCACTTGTAAGTGTTGTGTGCCCCGCCACTTGTAAGTGTTGTGTGCCCCGCCACTTTAAGTGTTACACTTCCAGTTTTGTTTCTTGTTTTATTTTTATTCATATTTTTCTTATTTCTTTGCACAAATTCACTCTTAGTGTAATTTTAATTTCTTTTTAACGTAAACTGTTTTCTTTTTCTCTGAGTAAATTGTTTTGCTTAATTTACAATTAAGAGTTAAAGTGTTCAATCAGTCTTTCTTCATATTTTATTTTTATTATTTAACCTGTGTTTTCCCAGTGTAACTTTTATTGCTGCATTGATTATTTCTGCACCTTATTTTGCTGCACTTGTTCTGTAGTGAATTATTTTCTTTTATTGATATTTTTATGCATTATTATTCTCAGTTCATTATTGTTTGAGTCTCCTGTTTTTCATTTTATTATTTTTCCTGATATTGTCTTTGCATTATTTTTTAATTTTGTTTATGCACGCTTAGAAAATATTTAAATTTCCCAGTTATCTCTCTTTGTATACAATTTAGTGATTTTATTTTATACTTTATATATTGATTTACAGTTTTATTAGTTAATTTCTTTATTAGCAAGAGTACAGACAGCTCATTTTGCATTTAATTCAGCCTCCAGTAATATTTTTACTTGTAAATTTCAATGTGTTTCTTTATCTTGGCCAGCAGTCCCTTATTTTGAGTTGTCCTTCCTCTTGCAGTGTATCTTAGACATTTTTTATTATTCTGCAGAATTAGTTGCATCTCTTTTATTTAAATTTTAGCATTTTGTACCATTTTTATTGTTCATTATTTTTGCCTTATTTGTTTTTGTGCAACTTCTTTGCCATTATGCCTCACATACCGTCAAGTGATACTTTAGTGAATAGCGACACTCAGACCTCTCAGACTACTGCTACTTCTGTCATCAGTCCTCATAGTTAATTATCAACTGACAGACCGACCCAGACACTGAGACACTACAGTTTTACTCGTGATTCCCTTGATGCGTTACCTTTATTCAATGGCCATGTACATAGTCTTGAAGCATGGTTTACTGCCATTCGTTCTCGTGTTAATGCTCTAGTTGACGGTCCTCCTTCAGAGGAAAGTCTTATCAGACTTGCGAAAGGAGCTCTTTATCGGTCCCCTGCTGCTGTTCACGTTGTTGACCTCCTTGAAATGCGAGACTTCAGGAATCTTACTAAGTAGTCACAATATGAGGAACTGATTCGTTCTTTCCTTGTACCAGTAAAAACAGCTGATCTATATGTCGTTCTTAGGGAACTAGTGAATGCTACACCCATGACTAATGAATCGTTGAGTGCATTTGCTGTTAGATTAGACAATCTTTTGTCATCATTTATCAATGCTGTCCAGTCCTCAGCTTTTGTCCCTGGCGAGGATAAACCATCCACAGCATCGTTTGCTAAAATAGCAGCTTTTGGATGGTACCATACCTCCACCACCTACCATTGGATGGTACCATACTTCCACCACCTACCATGGGATGGTACCATACCTCCACCACCTACCATGGGATGGTACCATACCTCCATCACCTACCATGGGATGGTACCATACCTCCACCACCTACCATGGGATGGTACTATCCCTCCACCACCTACCATGGGATTCTACTATCCCTCCACCACCAACCAAGGGATGGTTCTATCCCTCCACCACCTACCAAGGGATGGATCTATCCCTCCACCACCTACCATGGGATGGTACTATCCCTCCACCGCCTACCAAGGGATGGTTCTATCCCTCCACCACCTACCATGGGATGGTACTATCCCTCCACCGCCTACCATGGGATGGATCTATCCCTCCACCACCTACCATGGGATGGTACTATCCCTCCACCGCCTACCATGGGATGAATCTATCCCTCCACCACCTACCATGGGATGGTACTATCCCTCCACCACCTACCAAGGGATGGATCTATCCCTCCACCACCTACCATGGGATGGTACTATCCCTCCACCACCTACCAAGGGATGGTTCTATCCCTCCACCACCTACCATGGGATGGTACTATCCCTCCACCGCCTACCATGGGGTGGTTCTGTCCCTCCACCACCTACCAAGGGATGGTTTTATCCATCCACCACCTACCTAGGGATGGGTCTATCCTTCCACAACCTACCATGGGATGGTAGTATCCCTCCACAACCTACCCTGGGATGGTAGTATCCCTCCACCACCTACCATGGGATGGTACCATACCACCACCACCTACCATGGGATGGTACTATCCCTCCACCACCTACCATGGGATGGTACTATCCCTCCACCACCAACCAAGGGATGGTTCTATCCCTCCACCACCTACCAAGGGATGGATCTATCCCTCCACCACCTACCAAGGGATGGATCTATCCCTCCACCACCTACCAAGGGATGGATCTATCCCTCCACCACCTACCATGGGATGATACCATACCTCCAGCACCTACCATGGGATGGTACTATACCTCCACCACCTACCATGGGAGGGTACCATACCTCCACCACCTACCATGGGATGGTACTATCCCTCCACCACCTACCATGGGATGGTTCTATCCATCCACCACCTACCATGGGATGGTACTATCCATCCACCACCTACCAAGGGATGGATCTATCCCTCCACCACCTACCATGGGATGGTACTATCCCTCCACCACCTACCATGGGATGGTACTATTCCTCCACCACCTACCATGGGATGGTTCTATCCCTCCACCAACTACCAAGGGATGGTTCTATCCCTCCACCAACTACCAAGGGATGGTTCTATCCCTCCACCAACTACCAAGGGATGGTTCTATCCCTCCACCAACTACCAAGGGATGGTTCTATCCCTCCACCAACTACGAAGGGATGGTTCTATCCCTCCACCACCTATCAAGAGATGGTTCTATCCCTCCCCCACCTACCAAGGGATGGTACTATCCCTCTACCACCTACCAAGGGATGGTACTATCCCTCCACCACCTACCAAGGGATGGTACTATCCCTCCACCACCTACCATGGGATGGTACTATCCCTCCACCGCCTACCATGGGGTGGTTCTGTCCCTCCACCACCTACCAAGGGATGGTTTTATCCATCCACCACCTACCTAGGGATGGGTCTATCCTTCCACCACCTACCATGGGATGGTATTATCCCTCCACCACCTACCATGGGATGGTACTATCCCTCCACCACCTACCAAGGGATGGCTCTATCCCTCCACCACATACCAAGGGCTGGTTCTATCCCTCCACCACGTACCAAGGGATGGTTCTATCTTTCCACCACCTACAAAGGGCTGGTTCTATCCCTCCACCACCTACCATGGGATGGTACTATCCCATACAACAAGCATCCGTCTCTCAACAAGTTATCCTGATGTCATGTCTGCACGTTTGAGCACCCAGACACAGGTACAAGCAGGATCCAGCCGAAATTTGCCGAAATTCTCCGAGAATTGTAAGTGACCCCACGCTACAGCATCCCATGCTGTTTCTCAAGTCACGTGTTCAGCGTTACTTGTATGTTGCTGCTGTTGTTGTTCAGCTCAGCACAGCTGTTTTAGCAAGACAGAGGTGAGTTTTGTGGTGATTTCTGCGTCCAGTGTGAGCTTCTCCACGTGTTTGTGGGTTGGGGAGGAGGGGAGGAAGTGGCCGTTCCTCACCTTGCCCATGCTAGCCCTACTCACGCTCACCCGTCTACCATACACTCACCACTGCCCACTCACTCTGCTGTGTTTTCTGCTGTTTTCCATGTGAATTCATTGCCAGAGCTGTGTATCCGAGTGCCTGAGGCCACTCAAAGCTACGTGAATCAGCATGCCACGTAAATCAGCAAGCCACGTAGATCAGCATGCCATGTAGATCAGCAAGCCACCTAGATCAGCAAGCCACGTAGATCACGACACCACGTGGATCACGACGCCACGTGGGTGTGGGTGATGTCACGTGGATCTACCAGCCACGTGAGTTACCAGATGTCCCAGGCCTCGGTCTGCTGCCCGCATCACATTGACGTCACCGACGATGCTGCCCGACTTCATGACGTCACGATGTCTGCTGACGTCACCTCACGATGTCTGCCTGACGTTACCTCGAGATGTCTGCTGACGTCATCACGCCTGACATCACATGTCACCATCGAGTGTTCAGTAATTATTAAAATATTGTCGAGAAGACTAAGAGAAGATATATGTCGTGTGTTAATTCCTCTCAGTCAGTGTTCTCACATTTTAGTATGTCTTAGTCAGTTTTATGCACAAAAAAGCATCATTTGCTAGTTAAGCCATGTTGTACCACATGTACCGCGGGTGTTTAAAGTTTCCGTGTGTCCAGTGAGGTCTGAGCCAGACCTGAGTAGCACCACTGTGCTAAGTCACCCATGTGACCAGTGCGTTTGACAGCTGATGTCAAGACAGCCCCGAGTGACAGAGCCCTCTTGTACAGAAAGCTTTTATGCTCGCCGCTCGTGATGTTCTGCACAATCGTACCTGCTACGATTCCCATCGAGATTTGTTTCACTTCACCTCCAGACCGTCAGAGTGCAGTTATATGTAGAGAAACAAGTCTGGGGACGCTTAGACAAACCTCTGCTATAACTCCAACTGCCGAAAGAATGATACTCGTCAAGCCGCAGTCAGCCCTGTCGGCAGGCGCTGTGTCAGCCTCATGTCACAAGCTTCAGTGAGCAGCCTGCACAAAGAAGATGTCACTTTGACTGCTAGCTCGCTCACTGCAGTCTGGTGTATGATGTTACGACTCCCAGATGTTTCGCCCAGTCGTCTCTGCCACAACTTGCTCCACGCTCGCCGGCAGTGACAGCCCAATGACAGTACCACTCGAGAAGTGTCCTCCTGAGTCACTTGCCAGAAGTCCTGCCCAGTTGCCGAGTTTTGTCGACGCCTCACTCGAGGGCACCAGCATGTCGTGCCCCAGGTTGAGTGAAACCTGCAGCGACTCCTACGATGACTGCTTCACCATTCCAGAGGAGACCGTAACCTGTTACGTCACAGCTCAGCCGCAGCGATGTCTCCTGTGTTGCAGTATCTGTCCAGACGCAGGAAGGCTTGCAGTGATGCCCTTCGACGCTCACTGCATATGACCACGATGTTTAGCACACCCCACATGTTTTTTTCTTCCCTCCCTGTAGGAAGTTTTTTTTCCATGTTCATATGTATATACATGTATATGTTTTTTTATTTTGTGTTCTGTGCCCTGTTCCTAAGAGAGAGAGACCGAGTTCCTTTTACCAGTTGTAGAAGTCGTGAAGAAGGTCATGTAGATGTCCTCTGAATCAAGATACCAAGATGTTGCAGTGCCTGACAAGTTGTGCAAGACAGGTATACAATACCGACAAGATGAAAGTTAAGACACTTGTGCAACATCTGGTTATCTTTATTGTAAACGTTTCACCATCCATCCACCTCATCTTTTGTATATAGTTCTTCTGTTTTCTAATTATGTCCAAGAATTTGTATTGATAAAGCCACTTGTTGGTATACCTGTCTTGCACAACTTGTCAGGCACTGCAACATCATGGTATCTTGATTCAGAGGACATCTACATGACCTTCCTTTTACCACCAGTATTGTCACGTCGGGACGACGTGTGGTAGGTGGCCGAGCGTATGTAGACAGCCTGTACTGTCTGCACAGAAAGCCCATGCTGTCTGCCAGCTTAGTTCATATTTCTCGCCACTCAGGTGCTCCCCTCTTTAGCCAGGCCTCTCGGTGGGCATGCCAGCCTGCCTGCCCTTGCCTCTGCCTCACTCTCACAGCGGCCTAGCAGCAAGACACAAGTAGTCCCAGCTCTCTCTCATGGGATGGCCCTGCCCAGGCCATGGGCGCAAACACACAAGCCTGTGTACTCACCACGACTTAACAATAAAGTAAGAAGCCTCCGAAGAAGACATATCATTTACTCCCCGCTACCAGAACACCAAATAATCTCTTCGTTATATATGGTACCATCCCATGGTAGGTGGTGGAGGTATGGTACCATCCCATGGTAGATGGTGGAGGTATGGTACAATCCCATGGTAGGTGATGGAGGTATGGTACCATCCCATGGTAGGTGGTGGAGGTATGGTACCATCCCATGGTAGGTGGTGGAGGTATGGTACTATCCCATGGTAGGTGGTGGAGGTATGGTACCAGCCCATGGTAGGTGGTGGAGGTATGGTACCATCCCATGGTAGGTGGTGGAGGTATGGTACCATCCCATGGTAGGTGGTGGAGGTATGGTCCCATCCCATGGTAGGTGGTGGAGGTATGGTACCATCCCATGGTAGGTGATGGAGGTATAGTACCATCGCATGGTAGGTGGTGGAGGTATGGTACCATCCCATGGTAGGTGATGGAGGTATGGTACCATCCCATGGTAGGTGGTGGAGGTATGGTACCATCCCATGGTAGGTGGTGGAGGTATGGTACTATCCCATGGTAGGTGGTGGAGGTATGGTACCATCCCATGGTAGGTGGTGGAGGTATGGTACCATCCCATGGTAGGTGGAGGAGGTATGGTACTATCCCATGGTAGGTGGTGGAGGTATGGTACCATCCCATGGTAGGTGGTGGAAGTATGGTATCATCCAATGGTAGGTGGTGGAGGTATGGTACCATCCCATGGTAGGTGGTGGAAGTATGGTACCATCCAATGGTAGGTGGTGGAGGTATGGTACCATCCCATGGTAGGTGGTGGAGGTATGGTGTCAGCATAGTTGCTGATCCCTGTGTTGTATAGCATATCAGTATCATCCATGTGCTTTAAATAAGAGATCCCTAGGCCTGTGACTGTTTGTGTGACGTCACAGGATGCACATGTATACGTTCATACCTCTTCCTCCCTCTCAGTCGGCGTTTGACATAGGCTAGGACAGGCTGAGGCTGGGCTCTATTTCCCATCATCACAGTCTGACAATATATCATTACCATCCAACAAGTGTGTCTACCTTCAACCCTCGATATCTCCATTTAAGAACCCCTACGATAAATGGTGGCAACGGAGGGCCTGTAATTCTGACGATTACAGCGATTTCTGGAGATAAATTCCCACTGGTCCTGCCGACATCTTATGAGTAGGCCTGCCGAGCAGGGTACGCTCGACCTACCTCAAGCCAGCTACTCTCCCATGCTTCTACCAGCCACTACATTATTCACTGGTCAGTCTCTTTGTATTAGTGTTTATCTGCTTATTTGCATCACTCCCGAGGGGTTGACCCGAGTTTGCAAAATAAGCCAGCTTCCAGTCTGTGGTGAGGGAGTCCAGTCCAGCCTAGTCTACTCCATCCAGTTCCTTTGCCTGCCAAGCCAGCTTCCACCCCTGCTGTGCTCATCGTGAGAAGTTATCAAGCCATTCTGTGTGAAGGGTTAAGATAAGCCAGCTAGCAACAAACCCAGGTGTTTTACCCCAGTACTCAAGTAAGCCACGTGAATAGTCTTCATCCCTTGTGATTCAAGCTCCAAGCCATTCTGAGTGCTCTTTTTTCATCGTTGTGGTGTTGTGGTATTTCGTGGGTGTATTTTAAGCCAGCCAGCTGAGAATTATCTTCGCAGCAGTGTGGGTGTCCTCAGTGAGGCTTGCGCCGTTCAACCCATAGACCCACGACCACGTGTATCTCACCACGCGGTCTCGGTCTTAGCCCTGCTAACCCCACTGACCCACCATGCGGCCTCAGATACCTTAGCCCTGTTCACCCACAAACCCAACCACTCTCACTATGTTTTGGTACTCACCCAACCTCTGCCAGTGTTTTGGTAAACTACTAAGGGTTTTAGCACCATATTTTAAGGACCACATAAGGGGTCAAGAGCTAGAGTGTGTTTTGCGCCAACCGTTAAAAGCCTCCTGTGTGAAGTCTATCGTCGATTTCAGCGCAATTCTACGATCACGTGTGCAGAGGACAGCAGCAAGATGACATAAACAATCCTCCAACCTTCCACCATCTACCTCATTCTACACCAAGTCGTTACAGCGATAATATTGTTCATAGAGACATTTGCGAGTGTTGAGACATTTCTTTTTGTGTTTCCAGTGATTTTTTTTCTTAGTGACATTCAGTGACTCTTGATCAGACTCAGTGTTTATTATATACTGATTGCAATAATTTGATAATCTCCTTAATTCAGTGTTAATTTCCGTGCATTTTCTTATGTCTGTTGTGTTGTGTTTCTTTTATACACTTGAAGTAAGTACTTAGTGTTTTTCCTTTGTTGTGTGTGCAACATATGAGCAGTATAGAACTTGTGTTTACACTTCAGAATCACCTAGTGTTCTCAGTATTCCAGTGAATTAATTCAGTAATTTATTTAGTTGTGTCCTGCATCACAACTCAGTGTTGTCTGTTGCATTTTTTTTTCCTAGCATTTGTGTATTCTTGTTTTGTTCCCTGTGTGTTGAACATTTTTTTTTTTGTGTTCATATTCTTTCATTTAGCCAGTGTCTAATTTGTCTTATTTCCACAGACAATAGTGCCATTATTTTGTGCAAGCAAGAAATTATTGTCAAAATTTTTCACATACCAAGTTTCATTGCAAGAAAATTCTAGTATTGTGTTTATGTTGATGTGTTGTGTTCTGCATCACTGTAAGTGTTCAAACTTTTTTGTTCTGTGTTTCTAGCACCTATTATTTTTCATGTTTCATTGAACAAATTCACTCTTAGTGCAATTTTTAAGTTCTTCTTTTAGAGTAAATTGTTCTTTTGCTTGTTAAGTGTTGCTTGAGTGCAGCTAAGAGTTAAAGTGTTCCCTCTGTTCATTCCTTGATATATTTCTTTTCTTGTGTGTGTAATAATTTTTTTATTATTGCACATTGACTCATTTTGCAATAATTTTTGTGCAAATATTGTGTTGCCAGTAAAGTTTTTCTTGCAGAATTTTATGCAGTGTTGTGCAATACTTTTTGATTAGCAATTGTCATTTGCAATATTGCTACAGCTTATTTCAGTGCAGTTTCATATGCTCTGTTCTGTGCATAATATTTTATTCTTTCTGTGTTATTTTATTTTATTCCAGTGAATTGTGTCCCAGTTTGTTTTATTTTGCACAAGCTTTATTGAGTCCATTTTATCATTTTATTGTGTATTTCCCTGTTGCATTGAGAGTAAAGACAACTCACTGTGCCATTCATTCAATTTAAAGTAAAAATTCAGCAAATCAGATTTGAGTAAAGTACAAGTTCTCTTGATTTTCAAAGTGTTGTTCATTCAGTTGCGTATTTTTCTTGTGTGAGTTCTTTGCTTACTGTGTGGCCTGTCAATTTTTAATTGCTTATGCAGAATAGTTAAGTATTTTCTTCCCGTTTAAGCTTACTGTGTCATTCTTTCTATTTTTTTTTTCCTTATGCCCTTCAGTAAGTTCACTGAGAAGATGTCCAGGTCACTTTTGAATGTTCACTTAGTGTATCACGCCAGTCAAAGTCAATATGAATCAGTCCACAGTACCAATATTCCCTTACTGACTGAAAGACAATACCTAGCCCTTGAGCAATGCATTTGTTCTCACAGCTTGTATCTGAGATTTGTCGAAGTGCTGCAAAATGTGAAGTTCAGATTAAGTCCCTATAGATCCGTGAATTACTTATTAACGTAGCCGAGCGGTCAGGCGCTAGTAACTCTGTCACTCCCATCTGTGTTCCACCTACACCTTCAAACTTGCAGAATAGTGTTCCATTGCCTCAAGTGTCCGGGGACACTCTGACTGCCTTGAGTGCACAGCCTATCCCTGCAATGTCTGCTAGTTCGAGTAGTAGTTTCTCCACAGGGGATGCCTTGTCAGAAAACGATTACTTGAAACTAGTAATGCCATCTCTTGTTGATGTCACATGCCGTATGCAGAAAGACGTCTCTGTTACGGCTAGTGTTGTCACTAGAGTGTCTGTTGTTGTTTCTAATGTTCCAGATGGTGATCCCATCCTAGTTGACAGTAATCAGTGCATTGTAAGAAGTTATTTCTCGAGTAACTTTCACATGTTGTTAACGTTTGTAAGTGAAGTTTTTTTTAAAGTTGATACCTCGTGTCACTGTGTGCGACTCAGATTGAATATCAGCATTGTTGACCGTGTTCATTTATTTTCTCCTGTGCTTGCAGTTTGAGATAGTAGATTCATTCTCCCTTGCTCATATTGCGTGTTATAACGTTAAATTTTTCAACCGGGGAGAGTCATCCACTCCACCGAGTTTGTTCATTCCTCCAGTAAGAAAGAACCGATCCATTGTGTTCTGGTGATTCGATTCCTGCTCCAGGAAGATCTTATTTTTACTGTGAAGCCACCAGCACCCATTAGTGACTTTGTAATGAGCCAAGAATTACTGTATCAAACAGCCGAGTTGGGTACTCCAAGTAGAAGAGTGTACCAGTTAGTAATTCCACAGTCACTAGTGAACGTAGCTCTACAGCTAGTTCATGATGCATCAGGTGTTGCACATCCTGGTATGGATCGTTCTGTGAAACAAGCCAGAATGAAATACTTTTGGCCACGTATGGCAACTGACATTTCCGAGTATGTTAAGAAATGTAGTGTCTGTATGCAACATAAAGGGAATGTCAATGGTCCTAATCCAATCCAAGTGTACCCAACCACTAGCAAACCATGGGAAAGAGTTGCCCTTGACTTGTTAACCAATTTTAAATGTTCCCTCCAAGGCAACAAACATCTATGTGTTATGGTAGACCATTTCACCAGATATTGTGAGTTAGTTCCTATTGCAGATAAGGCTGCAGAGACAGTAGCTAAAGCGTTTAAAGAACGCATTATCTGCAGGCATACCACCCCTAAGTCCTTAGTAACAGATAATGGAGGTGAATTCTGTAATGAGATTCTTGAAAATTTGTGTACTTTATACAAGATCTCTAAATCCACCATTGTTCCTCATCATCCTGCCAGCAATGGGTTAGCCGAATGAACCAATAAGAAAGTACTTGATGTCCTGAGAGCCACTATCAACCCCAATAGTGAAACTTGGGATGAAGTTATACCAGATGTTCAATGTGCCATAAATTCTGATTACAATGCTTCCATAGGTGATACTCCACATTATGCATTGTATGGTGTAGACAAGCGTTTACCCTATGAGTTGTTATATTCCACTCCGAAACCTAATTACAACCCTGATGATTTCGTAGCAACTTGTACCAGCATGGCTCAAAGTGTTTTTAGAAGAATCCGTGAAAGACTTCATAAATCAACAGCAGAATTTACTAGAGTAACTAATAGCCGTGCTAAGCCATCAAAAGTCAAAGTAGGTTCGAGAGTAATGCTGACAAATTTCAACAAAACATCCGCAATGCCTAAGCTCGATCAAAAGTTTGTCGGACCTTATCGAGTTGTAGAACATATCTCTGGTAATAAGTGTAAGGTTAGAGAAATAAGTAATGGTAAGTACAAAGAATCGCATTTAGATCATATGAAATTAGTATGCGATGTTGATGATATTGCTGCCCAGACTAATGTGACAGATGCTGAAAATCCTCTTGACTCTGTACCCTCTACCTCAGATACTCAGTCAGATAATCAACCTGAATGTCGTTACTCCTTGCGTGCTCGACAAGTAATGAGAAACCCACAAGTATCTTTTGTAGATACTCGTTCAAATCTCCCTCAGTCAAGGCATGTGTTAGCCATTGCAGAGGAATTCGATCCTCCCAGAGATGATAACCATTCTGCATATGTAAACCTCACCCTCGCAGAATTGGGTTTAAATGTACATAGTCTGTATAACTAGATGTCCGAGATGAAGTAAATTGTCAACTGTTTGTTATTAACTGATTAGTTTTTCAGAATTTTTTTTTTTTCGTATTCACGTTCCCTCCGTATTCTGAGAATTTGACAGTAATGATCTGAGTGTGCACCAGATGCCTTTGCTGTGAATTTCACCTTGTATATATATATTTATTCTTCCTCAGAATCCGTAGAGTGCATGAATACAGATCGATCGATCAATTCCATCCATATTGTACAATGATTTGCTCTTATAGTTTGTAATGCATTACGTTGAAAGTGATTACGTTAACACCCATTACGAAAAACTCATTTTGTTAACATCCATTATGATACCATCCATTAATTCTAAGTTATATATGAATTTGTTATTGTATAGAATCAGCCGAGAACCACCTGCCTGTTCAGCCTATAGATAGTAGTGTATGTCAAGACGACATACGTAACATGACCGAGCTGCCAGCATAGTTGCTGATCCCTGTGTTGTATAGCATATCAGTATCATCCATGTGCTTTAAATAAGAGATCCCTAGGCCTGTGACTGTTTGTGTGACGTCACAGGATGCACATGTATACGTTCATACCTCTTCCTCCCTCTCAGTCGGCGTTTGACATAGGCTAGGACAGGCTGAGGCTGGGCTCTATTTCCCATCATCACAGTCTGACAATATATCATTACCATCCAACAAGTGTGTCTACCTTCAACCCTCGATATCTCCATTTAAGAACCCCTACGATAAATGGTGGCAACGGAGGGCCTGTAATTCTGACGATTACAGCGATTTCTGGAGATAAATTCCCACTGGTCCTGCCGACATCTTATGAGTAGGCCTGCCGAGCAGGGTACGCTCGACCTACCTCAAGCCAGCTACTCTCCCATGCTTCTACCAGCCACTACATTATTCACTGGTCAGTCTCTTTGTATTAGTGTTTATCTGCTTATTTGCATCACTCCCGAGGGGTTGACCCGAGTTTGCAAAATAAGCCAGCTTCCAGTCTGTGGTGAGGGAGTCCAGTCCAGCCTAGTCTACTCCATCCAGTTCCTTTGCCTGCCAAGCCAGCTTCCACCCCTGCTGTGCTCATCGTGAGAAGTTATCAAGCCATTCTGTGTGAAGGGTTAAGATAAGCCAGCTAGCAACAAACCCAGGTGTTTTACCCCAGTACTCAAGTAAGCCACGTGAATAGTCTTCATCCCTTGTGATTCAAGCTCCAAGCCATTCTGAGTGCTCTTTTTTCATCGTTGTGGTGTTGTGGTATTTCGTGGGTGTATTTTAAGCCAGCCAGCTGAGAATTATCTTCGCAGCAGTGTGGGTGTCCTCAGTGAGGCTTGCGCCGTTCAACCCATAGACCCACGACCACGTGTATCTCACCACGCGGTCTCGGTCTTAGCCCTGCTAACCCCACTGACCCACCATGCGGCCTCAGATACCTTAGCCCTGTTCACCCACAAACCCAACCACTCTCACTATGTTTTGGTACTCACCCAACCTCTGCCAGTGTTTTGGTAAACTACTAAGGGTTTTAGCACCATATTTTAAGGACCACATAAGGGGTCAAGAGCTAGAGTGTGTTTTGCGCCAACCGTTAAAAGCCTCCTGTGTGAAGTCTATCGTCGATTTCAGCGCAATTCTACGATCACGTGTGCAGAGGACAGCAGCAAGATGACATAAACAATCCTCCAACCTTCCACCATCTACCTCATTCTACACCAAGTCGTTACAGCGATAATATTGTTCATAGAGACATTTGCGAGTGTTGAGACATTTCTTTTTGTGTTTCCAGTGATTTTTTTTCTTAGTGACATTCAGTGACTCTTGATCAGACTCAGTGTTTATTATATACTGATTGCAATAATTTGATAATCTCCTTAATTCAGTGTTAATTTCCGTGCATTTTCTTATGTCTGTTGTGTTGTGTTTCTTTTATACACTTGAAGTAAGTACTTAGTGTTTTTCCTTTGTTGTGTGTGCAACATATGAGCAGTATAGAACTTGTGTTTACACTTCAGAATCACCTAGTGTTCTCAGTATTCCAGTGAATTAATTCAGTAATTTATTTAGTTGTGTCCTGCATCACAACTCAGTGTTGTCTGTTGCATTTTTTTTTCCTAGCATTTGTGTATTCTTGTTTTGTTCCCTGTGTGTTGAACATTTTTTTTTTGTGTTCATATTCTTTCATTTAGCCAGTGTCTAATTTGTCTTATTTCCACAGACAATAGTGCCATTATTTTGTGCAAGCAAGAAATTATTGTCAAAATTTTTCACATACCAAGTTTCATTGCAAGAAAATTCTAGTATTGTGTTTATGTTGATGTGTTGTGTTCTGCATCACTGTAAGTGTTCAAACTTTTTTGTTCTGTGTTTCTAGCACCTATTATTTTTCATGTTTCATTGAACAAATTCACTCTTAGTGCAATTTTTAAGTTCTTCTTTTAGAGTAAATTGTTCTTTTGCTTGTTAAGTGTTGCTTGAGTGCAGCTAAGAGTTAAAGTGTTCCCTCTGTTCATTCCTTGATATATTTCTTTTCTTGTGTGTGTAATAATTTTTTTATTATTGCACATTGACTCATTTTGCAATAATTTTTGTGCAAATATTGTGTTGCCAGTAAAGTTTTTCTTGCAGAATTTTATGCAGTGTTGTGCAATACTTTTTGATTAGCAATTGTCATTTGCAATATTGCTACAGCTTATTTCAGTGCAGTTTCATATGCTCTGTTCTGTGCATAATATTTTATTCTTTCTGTGTTATTTTATTTTATTCCAGTGAATTGTGTCCCAGTTTGTTTTATTTTGCACAAGCTTTATTGAGTCCATTTTATCATTTTATTGTGTATTTCCCTGTTGCATTGAGAGTAAAGACAACTCACTGTGCCATTCATTCAATTTAAAGTAAAAATTCAGCAAATCAGATTTGAGTAAAGTACAAGTTCTCTTGATTTTCAAAGTGTTGTTCATTCAGTTGCGTATTTTTCTTGTGTGAGTTCTTTGCTTACTGTGTGGCCTGTCAATTTTTAATTGCTTATGCAGAATAGTTAAGTATTTTCTTCCCGTTTAAGCTTACTGTGTCATTCTTTCTATTTTTTTTTTCCTTATGCCCTTCAGTAAGTTCACTGAGAAGATGTCCAGGTCACTTTTGAATGTTCACTTAGTGTATCACGCCAGTCAAAGTCAATATGAATCAGTCCACAGTACCAATATTCCCTTACTGACTGAAAGACAATACCTAGCCCTTGAGCAATGCATTTGTTCTCACAGCTTGTATCTGAGATTTGTCGAAGTGCTGCAAAATGTGAAGTTCAGATTAAGTCCCTATAGATCCGTGAATTACTTATTAACGTAGCCGAGCGGTCAGGCGCTAGTAACTCTGTCACTCCCATCTGTGTTCCACCTACACCTTCAAACTTGCAGAATAGTGTTCCATTGCCTCAAGTGTCCGGGGACACTCTGACTGCCTTGAGTGCACAGCCTATCCCTGCAATGTCTGCTAGTTCGAGTAGTAGTTTCTCCACAGGGGATGCCTTGTCAGAAAACGATTACTTGAAACTAGTAATGCCATCTCTTGTTGATGTCACATGCCGTATGCAGAAAGACGTCTCTGTTACGGCTAGTGTTGTCACTAGAGTGTCTGTTGTTGTTTCTAATGTTCCAGATGGTGATCCCATCCTAGTTGACAGTAATCAGTGCATTGTAAGAAGTTATTTCTCGAGTAACTTTCACATGTTGTTAACGTTTGTAAGTGAAGTTTTTTTATAGCTGATACCTCGTGTCACTGTGTGCGACTCAGATTGAATATCAGCATTGTTGACCGTGTTCATTTATTTTCTCCTGTGCTTGCAGTTTGAGATAGTAGATTCATTCTCCCTTGCTCATATTGCGTGTTATAACGTTAAATTTTTCAACCGGGGAGAGTCATCCACTCCACCGAGTTTGTTCATTCCTCCAGTAAGAAAGAACCGATCCATTGTGTTCTGGTGATTCGATTCCTGCTCCAGGAAGATCTTATTTTTACTGTGAAGCCACCAGCACCCATTAGTGACTTTGTAATGAGCCAAGAATTACTGTATCAAACAGCCGAGTTGGGTACTCCAAGTAGAAGAGTGTACCAGTTAGTAATTCCACAGTCACTAGTGAACGTAGCTCTACAGCTAGTTCATGATGCATCAGGTGTTGCACATCCTGGTATGGATCGTTCTGTGAAACAAGCCAGAATGAAATACTTTTGGCCACGTATGGCAACTGACATTTCCGAGTATGTTAAGAAATGTAGTGTCTGTATGCAACATAAAGGGAATGTCAATGGTCCTAATCCAATCCAAGTGTACCCAACCACTAGCAAACCATGGGAAAGAGTTGCCCTTGACTTGTTAACCAATTTTAAATGTTCCCTCCAAGGCAACAAACATCTATGTGTTATGGTAGACCATTTCACCAGATATTGTGAGTTAGTTCCTATTGCAGATAAGGCTGCAGAGACAGTAGCTAAAGCGTTTAAAGAACGCATTATCTGCAGGCATACCACCCCTAAGTCCTTAGTAACAGATAATGGAGGTGAATTCTGTAATGAGATTCTTGAAAATTTGTGTACTTTATACAAGATCTCTAAATCCACCATTGTTCCTCATCATCCTGCCAGCAATGGGTTAGCCGAATGAACCAATAAGAAAGTACTTGATGTCCTGAGAGCCACTATCAACCCCAATAGTGAAACTTGGGATGAAGTTATACCAGATGTTCAATGTGCCATAAATTCTGATTACAATGCTTCCATAGGTGATACTCCACATTATGCATTGTATGGTGTAGACAAGCGTTTACCCTATGAGTTGTTATATTCCACTCCGAAACCTAATTACAACCCTGATGATTTCGTAGCAACTTGTACCAGCATGGCTCAAAGTGTTTTTAGAAGAATCCGTGAAAGACTTCATAAATCAACAGCAGAATTTACTAGAGTAACTAATAGCCGTGCTAAGCCATCAAAAGTCAAAGTAGGTTCGAGAGTAATGCTGACAAATTTCAACAAAACATCCGCAATGCCTAAGCTCGATCAAAAGTTTGTCGGACCTTATCGAGTTGTAGAACATATCTCTGGTAATAAGTGTAAGGTTAGAGAAATAAGTAATGGTAAGTACAAAGAATCGCATTTAGATCATATGAAATTAGTATGCGATGTTGATGATATTGCTGCCCAGACTAATGTGACAGATGCTGAAAATCCTCTTGACTCTGTACCCTCTACCTCAGATACTCAGTCAGATAATCAACCTGAATGTCGTTACTCCTTGCGTGCTCGACAAGTAATGAGAAACCCACAAGTATCTTTTGTAGATACTCGTTCAAATCTCCCTCAGTCAAGGCATGTGTTAGCCATTGCAGAGGAATTCGATCCTCCCAGAGATGATAACCATTCTGCATATGTAAACCTCACCCTCGCAGAATTGGGTTTAAATGTACATAGTCTGTATAACTAGATGTCCGAGATGAAGTAAATTGTCAACTGTTTGTTATTAACTGATTAGTTTTTCAGAATTTTTTTTTTTTCGTATTCACGTTCCCTCCGTATTCTGAGAATTTGACAGTAATGATCTGAGTGTGCACCAGATGCCTTTGCTGTGAATTTCACCTTGTATATATATATTTATTCTTCCTCAGAATCCGTAGAGTGCATGAATACAGATCGATCGATCAATTCCATCCATATTGTACAATGATTTGCTCTTATAGTTTGTAATGCATTACGTTGAAAGTGATTACGTTAACACCCATTACGAAAAACTCATTTTGTTAACATCCATTATGATACCATCCATTAATTCTAAGTTATATATGAATTTGTTATTGTATAGAATCAGCCGAGAACCACCTGCCTGTTCAGCCTATAGATAGTAGTGTATGTCAAGACGACATACGTAACATGACCGAGCTGCCAGCATAGTTGCTGATCCCTGTGTTGTATAGCATATCAGTATCATCCATGTGCTTTAAATAAGAGATCCCTAGGCCTGTGACTGTTTGTGTGACGTCACAGGATGCACATGTATACGTTCATACCTCTTCCTCCCTCTCAGTCGGCGTTTGACATAGGCTAGGACAGGCTGAGGCTGGGCTCTATTTCCCATCATCACAGTCTGACAATATATCATTACCATCCAACAAGTGTGTCTACCTTCAACCCTCGATATCTCCATTTAAGAACCCCTACGATAATGGTACCATCCCATGGTAGGTGGTGGAGGTATGGTACCATCCCATGGAAGGTGGTGGAGGTATGGTACCATCCCATGGTAGGTGGTGGAGGTATGGTACCATCCCATGGTAGGTGGTGGAGGTATGGTACCATCCCATGGTAGGTGGTGGAGGTATGGTACCATCCCATGGTACGTGGTGGAGGAATGGTACCATCCCATGGTAGGTGGTGGAGGTATGGTACCATCCCATGGTAGGTGGTGGAGGTATGGTACCATCCCATGGTACGTGGTGGAGGAATGGTACCATCCCATGGTAGGTGGTGGAGGTATGGTACCATCCCATGGTAGGTGGTGGAGGAATGGTACCATCCCATGGTAGGTGGTGGAGGTATGGTACCATCCCATGGTAGGTGGTGGAGGTATGGTACCATCCCGTGGTAGGTGGTGGAGGTATGGTACCATCCCATGGTAGGTGGTGGAGGAATGGTACCATCCCATGGTAGGTGGTGGAGGTATGGTACCATCCCATGGTAGGTGGTGGAGGTATGGTACCATCCCATGGTAGGTGGTGGAGGTATGGTACCATCCCATGGTAGGTGGTGGAGGAATGGTACCATCCCATGGTAGGTGGTGGAGGTATGGTACCATCCCATGGTAGGTGGTGGAGGTATGATACCATCCCATGGTAGGTGGTGGAGGTATGGTACCATCCCATGGTAGGTGGTGGAGGTATGGTACCATCCCATGGTAGGTGGTGGAGGTATGGTACCATCCCATGGTAGGTAGTGGAGGTATGGTACCATCCCATGGTAGGTGGTGGAGGTATGGTACCATCCCATGGTAGGTGGTGGAGGTATGGTACCATCCCATGGTAGGTGGTGGAGGTATGGTACCATCCCATGGTAGGTGGTGGAGGAATGGTACCATCCCATGGTAGGTGGTGGAGGAATGGTACCATCCCATGGTAGGTGGTGGAGGTATGGTACCATCCCATGGTAGGTGGTGGAGGTATGGTACCATCCCATGGTAGGTGGTGGAGGTATGGTACCATCCCATGGTAGGTGGTGGAGGTATGGTACCATCCCATGGTAGGTGGTGGAGGAATGGTACCATCCCATGGTAGGTGGTGGAGGTATGGTACCATCCCAAGGTAGGTGGTGGAGGTATGGTACCATCCCATGGTAGGTGGTGGAGGTATGGTACCATCCCATGGTAGGTAGTGGAGGTATGGTACCATCCCATGGTAGGTGGTGGAGGTATGGTACCATCCCATGGTAGGTGGTGGAGGTATGGTACCATCCCATGGTAGGTGGTGGAGGTATGGTACCATCCCATGGTAGGTGGTGGAGGTATGGTACCATCCCATGGTAGGTGGTGGAGGAATGGTACCATCCCATGGTAGGTGGTGGAGGTATGGTACCATCCCATGGTAGGTGGTGGAGGTATGGTACCATCCCATGGTAGGTGGTGGAGGAATGGTACCATCCCATAGTAGGTGATGGAGGTATGGTACCATCCCATGGTAGGTGGTGGAGGTATGGTACCATCCCATGGTAGGTGGTGGAGGAATGGTACCATCCCATGGTAGGTGGTGGAGGTATGGTACTATCCCATGGTAGGTGGTGGAGGAATGGTACCATCCCATGGTAGGTGGTGGAGGTATGGTACCATCCCATGGTAGGTGGTGGAGGTATGGTACCATCCCATGGTAGGTGGTGGAGGTATGGTACCACTCAAAAAGAATAAAAAGACACAATACGGTGAAGTAATGTTACACATATAACTCGCTCACAGGAGGATGATACTTATTTCCACGTTTTGATCCGACTTGGACCATTAACCAGACCTTCTCTCATGTGAGCAGCGCTGTATAGCCCTTGTGGTTTAGCGCTTGTTATTGATTATAATAATAATTTTCTCATGTGGAGGTTATTTGCGCATGGCATCATTACTGTAGGGGTGGGAGGGAAGGTGTCATCCATCCGTGAGTCAGGGAGGGATGGTGCCATCCCTTCGTGGGTGTGTAACAGGTGGTGAAGGATGGTACTATCTCCTGTTGGCTGGGGTGGAAGGATAGTATGATCCCTTGGTGGGTGGTGGAGGGATAGTACCATCCCTTAGTGAAAACTTACAACTACTTAGATAGTGAAAGAATGAAGAACTAAAAGAATCAATGTAATCAAAACGCAAGATCACTAAATAGAATGAAAAAAAATTGAAAGATCTTAGTGTAATAATGTTAGCTGACGTCTCTTTTAAAGAATTCGTTAAAGCAAATATTATGAACACCAGATGAATGACTTTGTTTACCTGGAGTTTACCTGGAGAGAGTTCTGGGGGTCAACGCCCCCGCGGCCCGGTCTGTGACCAGGCCTCATGGTGGATCAGAGCCTGATCAACCAGGCTGTTACTACTGGCTGCACGCAATCGAACGTACGAGACACAGCCCGGCTGGTCAGGTACCGACTTTTGGTGCTTGTCCAGTTCCAGCTTGAAGACTGCCAGGGGTCTATTGGTAATCCCTCTTATGTATGCTGGGAGGCAGTTGAACAGTCTCGGGCCCCTGACACTTATTGTGTTTTCTCTTAACTTGCTAGTGACACCCCTGCTTTTCATTGGGGGGATGTTGCATCGTCTGCCGAGTCTTTTGCTTTCGTAGTGAGTGATTTTCGTGTGCAAGTTCGGTACTCGTCCCTCTAGGATTTTCCAGGTGTATATAATTATGTATCTCTCCTGCCTGCGTTCCAGGGAGTACAGGTTCAGGAACTTCAAGCGTTCCCAGTAATTGAGGTGTTTTATCTCCGTTATGCGTGCCGTGAAGATTCTCTGTATATTTTCTAGGTCAGGAATTTCACCTGCCTTGAAAGGTACTGATAGTGTGCAGCAATATTCCAGCCTAGATAGAACAAGCGACCTGAAGAGTGTCATCAATGGCTTGGCATCCCTAGTTTTGAAGGTTCTCATTATCCATCCTGTCATTTTTCTAGCAGATGCGATTTATACAATGTTATGGTCCTTGAAGGTGAGATCCTCCGACATGATCACTCCCAGGTCTTTGACGTTGGTTTTTCGCTCTATTTTGAGGCTGGAATTTGTTTTGTACTCTGATGAAGTTTTAATTTCCTCATGTTTACCATATCTGAGTAATTAAAATTTCTCATCATTGAACTTCATATTGTTTTGTGCAGCCCATTGAAAGATTTGGTTGATGTCCGCCTGGAGCCTTGCAGTGTTTGCACTGTCATGAAGATTCGGGTGTCATCTGCAGAGGAAGACACGGTGACATCCTTGTCTATGTCAGATATGAGGATGAGAAACAAGATGGGAGCGAGTACTGTGCCTTGCGGAACAGAGTTTTTCACCGTAGCCTCCTCATACTTTACTCTGTTGACTATTACTCTTTGTGTTCTGTTTGTGAGGAAATTATAGATCCATCTACCAACTTTTCCTGTTATTCCTTTAGCACGCATTTTGTGAGCTATTACGCCATGGTCACACTTATCGAAGGCTTTTGCAAAGTCTGTATATTTGTAGATGAATGGTTCAGAGAACCGACATGTTGATAAATTAGACACATGTGCAACTCTTGGGTATCTTTATTGAGGAAACGTTTCGCCACACAGTGGCTTCATCAGTCCATACATAGGAGAAACTTGAAGAACAGGAGGAGAATGAGGTAATCAGTCCCTCAACCTTGAGTCGATGTGTTCAGTCCATCAATCTTGAGTAGAATACGGCAGATGAGCGGAGAAGCAGTTTCCTCAATAAAGATACCCAAGAATTGCACATGTGTCTAATTTATCAACAAAGTCTGTATATAATACATCTGTATTCTTTTTGTCTTCTAGTGCATCTATGATCTTGTCGTAGTGATTCAGTAGTTGGGACAGACAAGTGCGACCTACTCTAAACCCATGTTGCCCTGGGTTGTGTAATTGATGGGTATCTAGATGGGTGGCGATCTTGCTTCTTAGGACCCTTTCAAAGATTTTTATGATATGGGATGTTAGTGCTATCGGTCTGTAGTTCTTTGCTATTGCTTTACTGCCTCGTTTGCGGAGTGGGGCTATGTCTGTTGTTTTTAGTAACTGTGGGACGACCCCAGTGTCCATGCTCCCTCTCCATAGGATGGTAAAAGCACGTGATAGGGGCACTTGCAGTTCTTGATGAACACGGAGTTCCATGAGTCTGGCCCTGGGGCAGAGTGCATGGGCATGTCAATTATCGCCTGTTCGAAGTCATTTGGCGTCAGGATAACATCAGATAGGCTTGTGTTTACCAAATTTTGTGGCTCTCTCACAAAAATTCATTTAGATCTTCGACTCTCAGTCTGGTTAGCGGCTTGCTAAAAAACTGAGTCATATTGGGGCTTGAGTAGCTCACTCATTTCCTTGCTGTCAACTGTGTAGGACCCATCTTGTTTAAGTGAGGGCCCAATACTGGATGTTGTTCTCGACTTTGATTTGGCATAAGAAAATAAATACTTTGGGTTTCTTTCGATTTCATTTATGGCTTTTAGTTCTTCCCGCGATTCCTGACTCTATAAGATTCCTTTAGCTTTAGTTCGATGTTTGATGTTTATCTGACCAGTGTCTCCCTACGCATTTCAGATATATTGGCCTCTTCTAGCCGCTCTGTTATTCTTTTCCGTCGCCTGTAAAGGGAGCGCCTGTCTCTTTCTATTTTACATCTACTCCTTTTTCTTAAAGGAATAAGCCTTGAGCATACATCGAGTGCCACAGAGTTAATCTGTTCTAGGCGTAAGTTGGGGTCTGTGTTGCTTAGTCTGTCTTCCCAGCTTATATCGTTTAGGACTTGATTTACTTGATCCCACTTTATGTTTTTGTTATTGAAGTTGAATTTGGTGAAGGCTCCCTCGTGACTGATGTCATTTTGTCGGTCTAAGGCTCTGCGCATACATGTATATTGTTTTTGATATGGTGACATTTCGTATCAGATCATCATTGTTAGTAAAGATGAGGTCCAGTCTAGTAGGCTCTATTATTTGCTGGTTTAAGTTGAATTTTGTACAGAGATTTAAAAGCTCGTGTGCGTGAGAGTTCTCGTCTGAGCTGCCTCCTGGTGTTATCACTGCAACAACATTACTTGCTATATTCCTCCATTTTAGGTGCCTCAAGTTGAAATCCCCCAGGAGCAAAATGTTGGGGGCAGGAGCTGGCAGTTTTTCCAGACAGTGATCAATCTTCAACAGCTGTTCATGGAACAAGGAAAATGGTGTTAAAGGTATCGATTTTCAAATCACTTGTTCTCTGTGTCTTATGTACAGTGTCGACGGCTCCTTTCAGGGCAGGAAAGTTGTCAGAGCTGGAACAGATGCAGATATCGTTTACTGCCAGCATAGCGCCAATAAAGTATTTACTGGGGAACACCTCAGAGTTCTAAATTTGTACTCCATGGAGCGGAGGATAGCGACTTGCATAATCCATAAGTGGAAGGTGCTTGAGGGCCAGGTTTCAAATCTGTACACTGCCTTTACATAAGAAAGTGAGAGATTAGGGAGAATGTGAAAAAAAACAGTTGTGACGTGGGCACCGTTAGAGTACATAGTATCAACATCCGTATGCCCAGACTGTATAACACAGTATCACAAGATATCAGAACCATTAGGTATCAGAAACATTTTATCTACGCAGCTGGCTTCTTCAGTCGAGTACAGAGGAGGCAGCAGACGCAGTAGAGCTGCAAAGACAATATAATCAGTACGTCACCCTCGAAGAAGTAATTTTGAGATGGACTGATTACATTATCTTTACATCTCTACTGCGTCTGCTGCCTCCTATGTACTAGACTGAAGAAGCTTAATGTGCAGGCGATATATTTTGACATAATGATACCGAATTGTCGCACATTGTCTCACTACTTGTCAGTAGTGTGTGTCATTGTTATAGTAACAGCTTAGTGGATCATGCAAACACCAGGGAAGTCTGGCAAGAGAAGGAAAATGCTCGAAAGCCTTCGAGGCATATGAAATATGGTCTTCCTTGCAGACCACTTACTGGGGTCTCCTTACAAACGTCTGGTCCCCGTCTAGACCACTCCATGTGGTCACCACCCGGACGTCTGGTCTCCCATCTAGACCACTCCCTGCGCAACGACCGCGGAAAGACCACATTTTGACTGTAAGAGACATTGCCTCTTGTCAGTTTCCTGAAGATTCATTCCTTCAGGTAATATAGCATGCCTACCTGGAAGAGGAATGCTGCTATATCCATGATACATTCACTTATCCTCCAGCTCCCTTTCACTTCATCAATAATTGCAGGAAAGCTCAACGCATCAGAAAATGACAAATTCAGATAGTCCCACAGTGAGGTTGCATATCAATGGTATGCATTACCGACGAGATGATGAGTTACTCATGTGCAACATATATATCTTCATTTTGTAGCCGTTTCGTCAACCAGGGGCTTTATCAATACAATGGAGGGACGTAAGTAAGATGTCCAATGTTATTTTTAAGGGAACCTATATTATCTCTAACTTTTGTTCTATAAATCTGGAAAAAGCCTTTTGGGTAGTTCTCGAATCCCTAGCAACTTTAATTTCGTAGTCCCGTTTAACTTTTCTTATTCCCTTTTTAATGTCCCTCTTAATGTCAGTATACTGATTCACAAGATGACCCTCACCTCTTTTGATGCGCCTATAAATTCCTTTCTTCTGCCCTAAAAGATATTTGAGCCTGTTATTCATCCATTTTGGGTCACTTCTATTTGATCTAATTTCTTTATACGGGATAAGTGTTCTTTGAGCAGTATGTATAGTGTAAAAGAAAGCTGTCATATTCATAGCTCTTTTCGTTACCCCAGTCCAGATGACAAGTGTTCTTTAAACCTATTGTAATCTGCTAAGCGAAAATCTGGGACCGTTGCTGAGTAATCCCTACTATCATACTTCCATTCAATGCTAAAGGTCGCTTGTGTCGAGTTCCTCTGTAATTTCTAAATTATTAACAAGTGTTTCCTTGTTTGCCAGAACCAAGTCAAGCAGGTTATTTCCCCTTGTAGGTTCTGTCACAAACTGCTTCAAAAAGCAATCCTGAACTACTTGTATGAAATCGTTAGATTCTAAATTCCCAGTCAAGAAATTCCAATCAATCTGGCTAAAGTTAAAGGCTCCTAGAATTACTACATTATTGTGCCTTGTGACCTTAACACTTTCCTCCCATAGTAGTCTCCCTTGGTCCCTATCTAAGTTTGGGGGACGGTATATCACTCCTAAAATCAATTTTTCATTCTCTGAAAATTCTATCCACACAGTCTCCGTATGTGTTATTTCAGATTTTATACCCGTTTTTATGCAACAGTTCAAGCGATCTCGGACATACAATGCCACCCCACCCCCGTTCCCGATACTTCTATCTACTTGGAACAATTTAAAACCCTGAATGTGACATTCAGCAGGCATGTCCCAATTATTCGAATTAAACCACGTCTCAGTTATGGCAAATACATCAATGTTACTTGAACTAGCAACTAATCTCAACTTGTCCATCTTATTCTTAGCACTACGAATATTAGTGTAAAATATGTTTAAAGACTTTCCTTTCTCTTAACCCTTCCTGCTGATTTCTGTTTTTTCACTATATCTATTACTGTCCTTGTTATTGTTAAGATTTATGACATCAAAGCCTAAATCAATATTACGACACTCATTATATACCATTTCTAAACCCAAGCCTCTATCTAATTCTAGTTTAAAGCCCTATGTTTTTACCTTCCTTGGTGTCGTTCGTCGTGAAGTTTCCAGTAGTCGATTCACATTCGTCGGGTGGCACGGAGAATGTGTTTGATGTTTCCACAACAGTTTCCACAGCAGTCTCTTCCTTCTTCATCGTTTCTACGTCTCCATTCGTCTTCTTGATCTTCAACTTCGTTCCATGCTATTCGGCCACTGCCCAGGTTCCTTTCTTGACCTGAGGACTCACAACAGGACTACTTCGAATCCTCGTGTTTCCTCCGCCAATCGCCGTATCTCTATCTTTGCTACCCTCATTTCCTCCTTAAGCTACTGGTAAAGTTGCTCAGTGGAGGGCATCTTGGTTCAGTCCACAGTATAGGTCAACACATCATGGGCCAGTAGGCCTGCTACAGTGTTCCTACATTCGTACTTGATATATTTTCCACTATATATACTGTACTTTCTCATACCTTGAATAGGAATGCCACTGATCCCAGAGGGCGAAACGTTTTCTGATAAAATGCACTAGTGTTGCACATGTGTCTTCATATCATGAAGGAACTTATAAATAAGTCAAGATCATTATGTTTGTAATATCCATTACAAAATTAAGCCAGATTCAAAATTCAGTAAATGCTGCTTTTCTTACCGAACAGATGGCACCGAGATGACCTAGCAGCTGGCGCTGGGTGTCCACCTAGTGATTAAATGCTATAACAGATTGCTCAGGGAAAAATCCTCTAGTGGCTTGACGCACCAACAGATGGCTTTTCACGTTTTCCAATACAATTATTATTTAGAAAAAAATCCTAAGGTTAAATACTGATATTATTTAGATAAAATTTTAGTGGATATAATAGCCTAACTTTATGAAATACACAAGAGTAAAGTTCAGAGAGCTGTGAGGAGGAGGGGGTGGGGCAGGAGGGGGTGGGGCAGGAGGGGGTGGGGGCAGGAGGGGGTGGGGGCAGGAGGGGGTGGGGGCCGGAGGGGGAGGAGCAGCATCAGGAGGAATTTGAAGAGGAGGAGGAGCAGCATCAGGATCAGGAGGAGGAACTGGAAGAGAAACAGGAAAAGAAAAATAAGAGGAGGGGAGGAAAAGGACGAGGAGGATGAATAAAAAGAGAAAAATAGGAAGAGGAAAAAGAGAAGGATGAATGAAAGTAGTAGTAGCAGGAGGAGGAGGGGAAGGATGAGGATGATTACTTGATGAAATTAAGACACCGATTAAGAGGTAATCAGAGGGACTGATTACCTCATCTGTACATAGTTCTACTGTCTTCAAGTTATGTCCTGGAATTTGTATTGATAAAGCCACTGGATGGCGAAACGTCTACAATAAAGATACACAGATGTTGCACATGTGTCTTAATTTCATCTTGTCGGTATTGTATACCATTCTTGTACAACAGGATGATTACTTGCATGTGCAGTTAATATAGATATTATTGCTATAATGGAGACCTGGTTCAACCTGAAAGATAAAGAAATGCCTTCTGAATGCCACACACAAGGCTATAAACTATTCCACACTGATAGGGTCAACAGGAAGGGTGGTGAAGTGGCGATGTATGTCAGATATAATTTAAACTGCTGTGTTAGAGGAGATATAAGATTAGAAGCATCTGATACAAAATCTGTTTGGCTACAGTTTCTCGAGGGTCATGGCAAATTAATTTTTGGTGTGACTTATAGGCCCCCAAATCTTGATAGGGAGTGTGGTAGGTTGCTATGGGACGAAATTCATAAGATGTCTAGGTATGAAAATGTGTTAATGGGAGATTTTAGATTTAGACAAATTGATTGGGACAATGTGACAAGAAATCTTGTGTCTAGTAACTTTCTTGATACGATTCAGGATTGCTTTTTAAAACAGTTTGTGACAGAATCAACTAGAGGAAACAACCTGCTTGACTTTATTCTTGCCAACAAGAATCACTAATTAATGATGAGCTTGGGGAAAGTAATCACAAATCACTTAGTTTCAATATATCATGGAATTACCCAAATAACTTCAATCAAGTCTCTGTCCCAGACTTCTGCTTGGCCGATTTCATGGGACTGAGAAATTACCTGGGTGTGCTAAATTGGAACAGCCTGACTATGGGTCAGGTAGGTGGTATTGTTTGCCAATATGACGTTTTTCAGAGCATAGTTCTAGCTGCCTAGACAACTTATGTTCCAAGTAGGGAAAGTAGATCAACCAAAAATAATTCCAGATGAATATACAATGGATTAAAACATTTCATTGATCAAAAGAGAGACATATATAAGCATATCAAAAGAGGGGATGGGCACCTAAGAAATCAATATTTTCAATTAAAGAGAGAAATAGAAAAGGGGAATAAGAAAAGCTTAAAGTAGCTAGGGATTCGAAGGCTAACCCAAAAGGTTTCTTTCAGGTATATAGAAATAAGATTAGGGACAAGATTGGGCCACTCAAAAGTAACTCAGGTCACATCACTAAGGAAATGTGTGATATTTTTAACTCTTGTTTCCTCTCAGTTTTTATGCAGGAAGATACAAGTGAAATTCCAGAAATAATAAATTATGTAGAACAGGACGATAACAAACTATGCACGATTAGGGTAACTAGTGACATGGTCCTCAGACTAATAGAGAAATTAAAACCGAACAAATCCACAGGCCCTGATGAACTGTTTGCAAGGGTTTTAAAGGCATATAAAGAGAAGCTTATCCAACCTTTGGCTAGGCTTGACAACATATCACTACAAATTGGCGTGGTTCCAGACAAGTGGAAAATGGCAAATGTAATACCTGTTTACAAAGGAGATAGGTCCCTTGCTTCGAACTATGAAATCAATAATTGCCGAGGCAATTCATAGCAGTCTTGAAAGGCATAAAGTGATTAATGAATCTCAGCACAGTTTTACAAAGGGGCATTCCTGCCTTTCGAATTTACTAACATTTTTCACCAAGGTATTTGAAGAGGGAGATCATGTATTCAATATAATATTGTGATATGGATTTAAGTAAGGCTTTTGATAGAGTTCCACATCAGAGGCTATTGAGGAAAATTAAGACACATGGAATAGGAGGAGAAATTTTTTCCTGGGTAGAGGTGTGGTTGACAGAGAGGCAGCAGAGAGTTTACATCAATGGGGAGAAACCAGAATGGGGGTGCATCACGACTGGTGTTCCACAGGGGTCAGTGTTAGGCCCCTTATAGTTCGCAATTTATATAAACGACATTGGTGAGGGAATAAATAGCAACATAAGCAAGTTTGCTGATGACACCAAAATAGGTTGCCTAATTCATTCTTATGAGGACATTAGATCACTCCAGGAAGATTTGAATAGACTGATGCAGTGGTCGGAGAAGTGGCATATGCAGTTTAATATAGACAAATGCAAAGTTCTAAACACTGGACAGGAAAATAACTATCCCACATATAAAGTAAATAATGAAGATCATAATATTACTGATTGCGAAAAAGATTTGGGAGTTTTGGTTAGCAGAAAGTTAAAACCCAGAAAACAGTGCAATAAAACGAACAAAATCCTTGGCTTCATATCAAGAAGTATAAATAATAGAAGTCCTCAGGTTGTTCTTCAACTCTATATATCTTTGGATAGGTTTCATTTAGATTATGTTGCACAGTTCTGGTCACCTTATTACAGAATAGATATAAATACACTGGAAAACATGCAAAGGAGGACGACAAAGTTGATCCCATGTATCGGTAATCTCCCTATGAGGATAGACTGAGGGCCCTGAATCTGCATTCTCTAGAAAGACGTAAAATTAGGGGAGATATGATTGAGGTGCATAAATGGAAAACAGAAATAAATGAAGGGAATGTAAAAAGCGTGCTAAAAATATTTAGCCAAGACAGGACACGCAGCAATGGTTTTAAGTTGGAAAAATTCAAATTCTGGGATGATATAGGAAAGTACTGGTTTGGTAATAGAGTTGTGGATGAGTGGAACAAACTCCCGAGTAGCGTCATAGAAGCTAAGACGTTGTGTAGCATTAAAAATAGGTTGGATAAATACATAGGTGGGTGTGGGTGGGTGTGAGTTGGACCTGACTAGCTTGTGATAATAGGTCTGATGCCGTGTCCCTTCCTTAAGTGAGTGTGTCCTGACCTGTCCTGACTAGGTGGCTCATTGGTTAAAGCCGGAAGGTGACTTGGACCTGCCTTTCATGGACCAGTAGGCCTGTTGCAGTGTTTCTTCTTTCTTATGCTCTTATGAGGAGCAGGAGGAGGATGAGTAATAGTAGTAGTAGTAGTAGTAGTAGTAGTAGTAGTAGGAGGAGGAGGAGGAGGGGGAGGAGGAGGAGGAGGAGGAGGAGGAGGAGGAGGAGGAGGAGGAGGAGGAGGAGAAGGAGGATTAGGAGGAGTAGGAGGAAGAGAAGGATGAATAGTAGCAGTAGGAGTAGTAGTAGTAGTAATAGTAGGAGGAGGAGGAGGAGGAGGAAGAGGAGGAGGAGGAGGAAGAGGAGGAGGAGGAGGAAGAGGAGTAGTAGCAGGAGGAACATCAAGATGGAGGAGAGTTTGAGAGGGGCCGTAAAACAAGGTGAGAGGACTTGTGAAGTTTCACCTTCTGACTGCTTTACGACTCACCTGATCGCCGTGGGTGTGTTGCAAACTGAGAATGATCGTCTCACTCATCCCCCCGACAGTATTGCAAGCCCAGGCCACTTCTGGAAAGCGATTCTAAATCCTTTCGACACTAAGATAAAAAATATCATAAAGCATTCTATATGTGCTGGTTCCTCGGAAATATTGAGAGTTGATAAGCAAGCACTGATTGCTTTTAGAGAGCAGTCGTTCAAACACCTATCTTATCTTGAAAGTATCAGGACATGTATGTAAAGAAAGTTCTACATCAATTTAACCGTCTACTTATTTGGTTTTCCATTTAGTTTCAGTTTTCTCAGTCATTTTCTTTGTAGTTAATATCTTTCATGTTTAGTAGTGTTTCTACTGTCCAGTAGTCTGTTCATGGTTCACTTGTTATTCTTGTATTCATGTGTTAATTTCAAGGTGTTTAGTGGTGTCTTATACAATATGGCTACTACCACTTGAGTCGATGATTCGTGATTGTACCCTCTATGTTGTTTCTTGTCTTACCTCTGTGTATTCCTTCAAGCTTCTCAAAACTCTTTACCTTCCCGAGCAACAAGAGTCACTCTTCCCTCCACTTATCCAGTTCCTTACTCCACTTGGTTCCCTGCCGAGGATATCACATACCTTATCGGTCATGTTAATTTTATTTCCCTAATGGATAATGTCTGGTGATACTTTTGCTATTTTTGTACTTAATTTGCAACTGGTTTGTTCATGGCTGCTTGATTAGATTTTTCTGATTATTACTACTGAGATAATACTGATGACCTCCTAGTCCCGAGATCCAGTACGATCCTTACGGGTTCAGTGTTTATGAATGTAATAAAGAGAAATTTTATTTCATATTGTGTGTTCTTTTGAGATTTCTTTTAGGGTGGGGTATTTTCAGCGATGAATTGGGTGGGGGAGTAAAAAAGTAGTTGTAAATAGTTGGAATTTTGGGCTGGAGTGCAGATTGAGTTGTTCTGGCAGTGATGGAGGCTTTTACGAAGTTAATCTCGCAGTAGGGACACACCCTCATGTGTCATTACTCTCACAGTGGGGCGATAAAGTATGGAAGTAGGTACTGTCCTCACCTAGTTGTACTGTACTACTGACCCAGTTGCACAGTACTACTGATCTAGTTGTACAGTACTACTCACCTTGTTGTACAATACCATTCACTAGTTGTACAGTAACACCTGGAGTTTATGTGGAGAGAGTTCCGGGGGTCAACGCCCCCGCGGCCCTGTCTGTGACCAGGCCTCCTGGTGGACCAGAGCCTGATCAACCAGGCTGTTACTGCTGGCTGCACGCAATCCAACGTACGAGCCACAGCCCGGCTGGTCAGGTACCAACTTTAGGTGCTTGTCCAGTGCCTGCTTGAAGACTGTGCAGTACTACCCACCTAGTTGTACAGCACTACTCACCTAGTTGTACAGCACTACTCACCTAGTTGTACAGCACTACCCACCTAGTTGTACAGTACTACTCACCTAGTTGTACAGTACTACTCACCTAGTTGTACAGTACTACTCACCTAGTTGTACAGTACTACTCACCTAGTTGTACAGTACTACTCACCTAGTTGTACAGTACTACTCACCTAGTTGTACAGTACTACTCACCTAGTTGTACTATTCACTTAGTTGTAGAGTACTACTCACCTAGTTGTACTATTCACCTAGTTGTACAGTACTACTCACCTCGTTGTACAGTACTACTCACCTAGTTATACAGAACTACTCACCTAGTTGTACAGTACTACTCACCTAATTGTACAGCACTACTCACCTAGTTGTACTATTCACCTAATTGTACAGCACTACTCACCTAGTTGTATTATTCACCTAATTGTACTATTCACCTAGTTGTACAGTACTACTCACCTAGTTGTGCTATTCACCTAATTGTACTATTCACCTAGTTGTACAGTACTACTTACCTAGTTGTGCTGTTCACCTAATTGTACAGCACTACTCACCTAGTTGTACTATTCACCTAGTTGTACAGTACTACTCACCTAGTTGTACAGCACTATTCAACAAGTTGTACTACTCGCCTAGTGAAGGAGCCGCAGACAAAGTGTTTGTGAGAGTGGTAGACAAAGTGAAGGAGCCGCAGATAAAGCTCTGGTGAAACAAACACAGTGTATGTAACATCCATAGACGAAGTGTAGGTAGCGCAGACAAAGAAACAATGGAGTGTGTCAGGATGATGGAGTGTGTCAGGATGATGGAGTAGGGAAGTCGAAGGAAGCCGCATAAATCCTGCTCAACCTCACATCTGACAGATCCTTTAAAATGTTAACTCTCCCACTCTCACTCTTTTACACTTGCGGATTTTCAAGGATTAGTGATGAGAATTTGTCCACGTATTTTACAGGCTAAAAGCTTTTATCCGATTTTATCTTAATTTAAAGCCTGACTACAGCAACATTTTTATAAGGGGTTAATGGTTAGGTGAGTAATATATTCCATATTAAGGAACATACATTGGTGGAACAGGATGACGCTGGAGCCATCTATGAGAACTTTTTAAAATTTCTGGAGTATCTGCGTTTAAAATGTGAGTCAGCCGAGAAATAAATAATCATTTGAAGAAATGGCGTCCTTAAAAGAGGTTTTTCTGGAGTAAAAATTACGGTGGCTGCCCGTCTTTGGGTATAATAGTTTTCTTCTGACTCTCTATTAGGTTAAGTTTTATGGGATCTGGTGAACGTCATGTTAGTATGCAACAGTGAAATTACTGATATTTGCGGTGTTACTGACTGTGTCTCCCCGATGGGAGGCGCCTTGACGATGGTAATGGAAATTTGATCTATGGAATAGCATTCATTCTTCCTCTCCTCGGATGTAACCTGAATGTCTTTTATTTCCCAGGCTCTGAATGACCCATATACGTTCAATGTTAAATGTAATAATATTAATAATAATAATAATGATGATCCTGGCGATTTGACAGGTCCAACCATGACGGGTATTTTGGCTAGAAACATGTCACCTTTCACTGCGTTGTACCTTTACAAAATATCAGAGATGTGACTGAACGAGCGGGTCATTGATGAGAGTAATGTATACTTCAGGTGAAGGGTGAGTAAATACTAGGTGAGACAGACAGACAGGTGGACTGACCTGTCACTGAAGTTTTCAACGTTTTCTAATTTCATTTTATTTTTACTGAACTTGTAATAGGTAAATTTAGAGGGATGATATTATATGTTCATTTCTCTTGAGAAATTAAAATACTTAAAAAAATTATTTTGTCATGGCAAGACTTCACCCATAACTCCACAATGGATGTCAGTTGTGCATCAATACAGTTAAATTAAATTAATATTAAGTGTCTTTATTTCTATAAGTACATGTACAAGGTGTACAGGTCTACCTGACATCACGTGCTACTATATAGACAGCCGCTTGTTAGGCAGAGCATTTCGAGAAAATTAGGTCAATTTTGCCCCGGGATGCGACCCACACCAGTCGACTAACACCCAGGTACCCATTTTTACTGATGTGTGACCATTTACAACCGGTGTTAGAAAATACGCCCAGCGTTCCTACCCTTGCCGGGAATCGAATCCGAACAATCAGTGTGTCAAGCGAGAGCTTAGGCAGCAAGCCAAGGGGCCTACGTTGTGTTAATATTCTATGAGTGAGTAGTTTTTAGTTTATTGAGTCATTTTCTAAAAAAAAAAAATATCGCTAAAATTGGAATAAGAATCTGAATGGGGAAGATTAAATGGGCGTGGACAAAAGAATAAAAACGTAGCATATAGCAATGCAAGACAACATATTGGCCTGACACTTTTTAAATTTTATATAAAATACTGAAAATCAGTAGTTACTGATCACTGCTAATATCTTTGTTTGGTAATTGGGTCTACATGTACCTACCTAGAAAGTCTTAGTATACTTAGTATACCTTAGTATACTTAGTACCTACCTAGGAAGCTTTGCAAGCTTCTCCGCTCTCCCTTTTATCTCTTCTGGCAATTTGATCTTTCGAACATTTAGAGAATTCAGGAGGAAACTGACGGATTCCTCTTTTCTTGTCAACAACGACAGTTTTGCCACAGTTCTTGCAGTAAGTAGGTATCTTGGTTTAGAACTTTCATCTTGATGGCAAAAGAGATTCCCAGCAGATCAATCTTATCTGGACAGGGACAGTGTGTTACGAGCCATAACATTGCCTAAGAATGTGTTGATACTCATGATTGTTTAACTTTGACCAGGAACAAAATTAACGAAAATAAGAGCATTTGCTGAAAGGTGAATTACTAAAACAATAAAGATCGGCTTTATACGAATGTGAGTTATGTACAGAATATTCCCTCCTTGAAGCTCTTAATGTTTTCTCTACTGTGCTAGTACTAATATAGAAGAGAAAGCTGTTAATATTACCTTCCATCTGTTTCTAACATTTTACTATTTCTCAGATACGCAATAGACCTCCGTTCCTATTTCTCCTCTTCTTTACAGATAACCTCGATTGTGGGTAGACAATAGCAAAAGCCAACAAGTGGAAAAAGACACTGGTAACAGAGAAATCTTTTAGTACAAATGTTACCTAAGGCTGGGCTTTATCAAGCATACAGGAATCAGCAAACACACCACCTTATAAGACAAACGCGCATCCTGAGGTCAGACTTCAAGGAACACAGGTCAGATATAAGGTCATCAAAATGAGAGATTAAGTACAGGTGAGGTCAAGTACAGGTGAGGTCAAGTAAAGGTGAGGTCAAGTATAGGTGAGGTCAAGTACAGGTGAAGCCAAGTACAGGTGAGGTCAAGTACAGGTGAGATCAAGTACAGGTGAGATCAAGTACAGGTGAGATCAAGTACAGGTGAGAAAGGGGATGGGGCAATAGTGACAGACTTATTTTGTTCTATGAATGACGGCCCCTCAAGGAAGGTTCCTTGATGTTGGTGAGGGGCTCTTGATTTAGGGAATTGGATCTGTGCTCCAGTTCCCCGAATTAAGCCTGAATGCCTTCCACATCCCCCCCCCCAGGCGCTGTATAATCCTCCGGGTTTAGCGCTTCCCCCTTGAGTATAATAATAATAATATGAATGACGGGCAGTGTGGGCAACAGTCTAGCCATTAACCAAATCCCACTAGTGGGTGCATCACTGCTGCTCGTGATGTAACTGCTGTGCTCTTCCCTCGTCCATAAAGTGATAGTGAACGTTACGATAACCTACCCTTGCGTTCTTGCTTTTATCGCTCTTGCAAACAAACATATTTATGTTCCTGAAGGCTGTCTGAAGGTCTCGGCCAGTCTCCCGGATATAATATTTAGCGAAAAGTAAAACGCATGTGCACCAGTTATGTATCTTTATTCCGAAACGCTTCACCTATACAGTTGGCTTCATTAGTCTAATAAAGAGGAGGCAGAAGACGCAGTAGAGATTTAAAGACGGTGTAATTAGTTGGAAGACGTTGTTTTGAGAGGGTCAGTCCCTCAGCCTGGAAAATTTGCTGCTTCATAGTCTGGAACAATGTGAAGCTGACGAATATTAATATGTTCCTGTTAACGGAACAAGCATCTCCTGACACTAGTCTGAAATCACATAGACAAGCCGTTTAAGATTAATATTACACTTAGAAGCTGACGCAACAGAATGGTGACTTATATACTGTCAAGAGTCAGGTGTAGAAAATCTTGACGACAGATGAGGCGGGGCCCACTAGTAGACCTAAGAAGTCTTCTCCAGGCTGAGGGACTGACTACCTCAAAACTGCCGTCGAGGGTGGTGGACTGATTACATCATCTTTACATCTCTAATGACTCTGCTGCATCTTCTGTATTCACCTGAAGAAGCCTACCGTGTAGGCGAGAGGCTTCGGAATAAAGATGATTAAGCTTGCGATGACGTTTCGGTCCTAACTGGATCATTTACAATATATGATTTTGTAAATGGTCCAAGTCGGACCGAAACGTCGTCGTAAGCTTCTCTTTCCTATGTGCTGGTTATTTGTGTATTATTCCAGTCACGGTATTGTGCCTTTTGTTCTTTAAAGACGATTAAGTGTTGCACTTGTGTCTCATCAACTTGTCAGTATTGTATACCATTATCATATTCGCATAGAATTTATCACATTCACTACACAACATGCTGTATACTCACGCTGCGCAGGTAGTCCTGGGTCTAGGGTTTCTGGTGATCTCTTCGATAGTTTTATTAGTAAGAACTGTTACATCCTTGTTGTCGTTTCAAAGAATTTGGGCGACAGTGATTGCGGTCAACCCAGTGGAGAGGACCAGTCATCAGTCGATGATGATATCCACTTTGCGTGTGCTGAATGTGAGGAAACCTTTCCGGTTGAATGAGCGAGAAATAAGTGTTGGAAACTTGAGGCTGATCAATTTCTCCTCAATTTATTCTTGTTCTTCTAAAATTCCAAGCGCTTCGAAAATGAAACCTATGATAACATCCCACTCAGTTTTGATGTTATGGTGGGAAAAGTAGTGTGCTAGGTTAGCCTCACTGGTGGATTTTCTTTATTCTTTGCATTTAAGTGTTTCACTGTCTTTGACGAATAAGACTTTCAGAAAGGGTAGGAGCTGTCTCTTCTTCTAGTGTGAACTGTACGGACGGGCCAGCCATGGTAAGCGAGTCTCAGAACTGAAGAAGCTGAAACACCTGTAAATAATGATTTAGATATAAATATATTTAAGGCAAACTATGCCGTGGGCTATCTTTAAAACGGTGCTGTTGAAGATGTTCTAAAAAGAAGTTTGCTAAAATTGAACTGAGAGGTGACGCCACTCTTTTTTTTTTTTTTTTTTTTTTTTTTTTTTTTTTTTTTTTTTTTTTTTTTTTTTGTGTGTGTGTGTGTGTGTGTGTGTGTGTGTGTGTGTGTGTGTGTGTGTGTGTGTGTGTGTGTGTGTGTGTGTATGTGTGTGTGTGTGTGTAAATATAATTGCCGAAGGTAAGAGGCTGAATTTAACACAGGCTTCAACGAAGTCAATGAAATCCTGGACAGGACGAGGCAAGTTGAAGGCTGCAGTGACAGAATTATAAAGAAAGGTATTTGCTTAATCGATGGGAACCCGAGTGAAGAAGAATGTCACGCTCAAGCCAGCGAAAAGGTCCCCAGAGTGTCACAAATGTGACCTGCTTAATGTGCCCAGCATTTGGTATAGGTGTTTTGCTAAAATAACTGCCAGTTTGTGGGGGAGCACTGGCGATCCCAGAAGTGATGGGAAGTAATGGTATGTTGGGCTTATGTGTTTAGGTAAGTCTGGTGATGAGCGCAGGTTTAAGTTTAGAAGTAGTAACAGTTGGTTTACTTCCATACAAGAAACTCTCGCACCCTCTCTTCACAGGTGACTCCTTAAAGCCTTCAGGAAACTTGCTGAAAATACAAACATTAGGATTACTAGCATTGACAAAGGACGAAGAGTAGTCCTTAACGAATCTTCAGCCCAAAGAACATGACATTTGCCTCATATTACAACCCAGGAACAAAAAGGCCTGTTATGCTGGATGTAAAGGGAGCAAAATAAACACAGCTGAATGACTTTGACTTATATTATACACTATGTACAGCAATAGTTATTAGTGCATGCCATGGTAAGCAAGCAGAATTAATGCTACTAGAGAGCAGACCGTGCTTCAACCAGCTTTCGAATGGAAATGACAAAGGTGGAAACGTGAGTGGTGACCATGCCACCTCTACAATTACCAGACCCACCTTCTCATTGGCTGAACCTAGATACTGATCTGACGATGGGGCTCCAACGTCCGACCCTTAGCACCCGGTTCGCTGGTTGGGGAGATAGCCTTTTAACGAGGGTGTGTACATGCACCGAATAAAGGTTACATACGCATTGTATGCCACACCTCCACCCCAAGAGGGCTCACAAATATGCTTCTACCTCCAATAAGTAGAAAGTGCTGCTATGGCACTGTATAATGGGACCGCCTTTCCTCTCAACCATGCAACTCTTAGAGCTCAGATTTATTCGTGACATAAAGCAAAACCCTAAACTTAGAGCGAGACAGCAAACAGTAGGGCTATCGTAGGTCCAAGATACCTGCGCACGGTAGCAGAATATCCCCTCACTAAAAAAAAACCCACACCAATATATTACATAGTATATACAAAGAAAATGGGGAAAAAAGAGCCTTTTTCTATCTAAGGTCCCTAACACATCCTAACCTAAAATATTTATGACCTAGACAATGTGTCGGCCAGCGTATTTTCTTTGCCAGCTACATGAACAATTTTAATTAAGAGGGTAGAGCTGAAGCCTGAGACTCCATCTCTTGAGTCTCGTATTGCTTGGAGATACCCCAGAGGGTTGTGGGCACTATAAACTTTGACCAACTGCGAAGTCTGGCCCATGTAAACATTAAAGTGCTCCACAGCTAGTACCAGAGCGAGGGCTTCTTTTTCAATTGTAGAGTAGGCCCTCTGGTGCTGCAGGTACTTGGCCGAGAAGAATGCCACAGGCTGCAACCCACCGTCCCCAGCTTACAAAAGTACTGCCCAACCCCAGACTCACAAGCAACAACCTGTGATGAGAAAGGTTAGGAAAAGTCTGGAGACAAAAGAATGGGTGCAGTGCAAAATAATCTTTTTGCTTTCGTAAAGGAATTTTGATATTCTGGGGTCCAATTAAAGGCAACTTTGTGACTCGTGAGGTTAGAGGGGGCTACAATATCAGAAATTTTTACAGAATTTTCTATAAAATCCTACCATACCTAGGAAACGTTGAAGGGATTCCCTATCATGAGGTACTGGATAATTTTTAATGGCAAGAACTTTAGCAAATTCAGGGGCGACTTTGCCACGACCTACTTCATGGCCCAAAAAAGTTACAGTAGCCTGGCCAAAGGAAGATTTAGATAAGTTAATAGTTAAGTGGAAATTCTGGAAGGTTTCAAAGAGAGCCTTAAGGGGTAAACTGCCGCCACGTGCCAAACCTTACTGTTTAGTAACGTGTTTACCACGATGGCCCTCTGCAACAATGTCAAATGATACGGGCGCAAACTCCCCAATCTGTGCTGCACCCGTTCCACAATACGCTCGGAGTTCACCTCTCTCGACCGCACTTGATTCTCCATAAACACTATTCCACATATATTTAAGCTATCCACCACCCTCCACTCCACACCAGCATCCCAATCCCCCTGTCAGTTCCAATTTCCCAGCTTTAATAAGCATGATTTCTCCACATTAACTCTCATCCCCGTAGCCTCCCCAAACGTACGAATGACCTCTCCTACCTCTCTCAAACAATTTCCCTCCCGCACAAGTACCGTCGTGTCGTCGACGTATCCTACGAGTCCCGGGGCACACCCCACCTCCCCTGTCCCCAACCCCCCACAGATACGTGCCTCAATGAGTCTGTAAAATGGGTCTTGAACACAGGCAAACAGGATTTGAGAAAGTGGACATCCTTGACTGAGGTCCCGTCCCATACACACTGCTTCCCCTATGCGACCATTAATTTGCACACGCACCCGCGCCCCTCGATACAATGTCTCCACCCATTCCACAACTTCTTCTCCAAATCCCTGCTTTAGAAGGATCTGCAGCAACGCCTCCCGTTCCACACGGTCATATGATCCCTGCCAATCAAAAGCAAGTAAGCTCCCCCCTTTCCCCCCCCAAACCCTCTACAAGCCCCTTAAGCCTAAACATGTGTTGATCCCAAGTATCAGACACAATAACAATGTCGTCTAGGTAAGCTGCCGTGCCTTCAAGTCCTTTTAAGTTAGCCTTGGCTAACTGACGCGCCACCTGCAACCTTGAAGAAGGGTTGTAGAGTGCTGAGCTAAAGTCTTCTTCCATCCATCCTTCCTTGAGCACCTGAAGATGACCTCGTACATTGTGCCCAAAGATCAGATCAAACGGACTATACCCGGTAGACTCCTGCACAGATTCCCTTATTGAAAACAGCAACAAAGATAGTAATTCATCCCAGTCTGTAGGAAAATGCAGACAAAAAGTTCTCATCATGGTTTTTAACTTCTGATGGAATCTTTCCAAGGCGCCTTGGGACTGAGGATGATAGGCAGTTGATAAGCTGTGAATTATCCCTAACCTAGTTAATCTTCCCTAAATGCTTTGGCAGTGAAGTTAGTACCTTAATCACTTTGAATGGATTTAGGAATGCCAAAGCAAGATACAGATGCCAGTCCATCTGAAATTCGAAAGGAGACACTGGTCAAAGAAATAACAGATGTCAAACTTAAGCATAAGGAATCTAACAGGAGACAAGAAACTCAGGAAGAACTTAAAGCCATAAATGAAATTGAAAGAAACCAAAAATATTTCTTTTCTTATGCCAAATCTAGGGCACAAGAACATCCACGAGTAAGATAATAATGTCCCAATATGACTCAGCGTTTAGTGAGCCGTGAACCAAACTAGAAGTCGACAATGTAAATTATTTTTTAAATCCGAAAGTCATAATTTGGTCAGTTCAAAAATATCTGATATTATCCTAACACTATAAGACTTTGAAAAAACAATGAATGATATGTACATCCATTATGTCCCAGGTCCAGACTCGTGGAACTCCGTGTTCATCAAGAACTGCAAAAAGCCCCTTTCACGTGCCTTCTATAGAGAGGGAGCATGGACACAGGGGTTATCCCACAGCCACTAAAAACAACTGATAGCTTCAATCCACAAATGTGGCAGTAAAGCAATAGCAAAGAATTACAGACCGATAACACTAACATCCTATATCATAAAAATCTTTGAACGGGTTCTAAGAAGCAAGATTCCCTTCCACTTAGATACCCGTCAGCTACACAAATCAGAGCATCATGGGCTTAGAGCAGGTCGCTCCTGCCTGTTCCAACTACTTGACTACTATGAGGTCTTGGATGCACTGGAGGACAAACAAAATGTAAATGCTGTATACAGAGACTTTAAGAAAGCCTTTGACAAGTGCGACCATGGTGTAATAGCGCACAAAATGCGTGATGAAGGAATAACCGGAAAAGTTTGTAGATGGATCTATAACTTCCCAACAAACAGAACACAAAGAGTAATAGCAAACAGAGTAAAGTCTGAGGCGGCTACTGTGTAAAGCTCTATTCAACAAGGCACAGTACTCGGTCCCATTCTGTTTCTCATCCTCATATTTGACATAGACAGAGATGTAAGCCACAGTACCGTGTCTTCCTTTGCAGATGATACCCGAATTTACATGACAGTATCATCCACTGAAGACACTGCATGTCTCCAAGCGGCATCAACCAAATCTTTAAAATGTGAAATATGAAGTTCAATGAAGAGAAATTTCATTTACTGTGACACGGAAAACTAGAGGAAATAAAAACTGGATATGAGTATAAAACAAATTCCAGCCACACAATACAGCGAATAACTAATGTGAATGACCTGGGAGTGATGTCAGAGGATTTCACTTTCGAAGATCACAACAATGTATCTACCACATCTGCTAGGAAAATGATAAGATGGAAAATGAGAACCTTCAAAACTAGGGATGTCAAGCCCATGATGATTCTCTTACAATCGCTTGTTCTCTCTAGGCTTGAATATTGCTGTACACTAAGGGCCCCTTTAAAGTTAGGCGAAACTGAAGACCTGGAGAATGTGCAGAGAACTTCCACGGCACATATAAGTATGATGAACACCTAAATTGCTGGCAACGGTTAAAGACCTTTGATTTGTATTCCCTGGAACACAAATGAGAAAGATACATAATAATATACACTTGGAAAATTCTAGAGGGACTAGTCCTAAATTTGGACACGATAATCACTCCCTACGAAATGAAAAGACACAGCAAGAGAAGCATCATCGCCTCCACCCCCAGTGAAAAGCAGGGGCTCCACGAGTACGCTAAGAGACAACACAATACGTATCAAAGGCCTAAATCTGTTCAACTGCCTCCCAGCACACATAAGGGGGATTACCAATAGACCCCTGGCTTTCTTCAAGAAGGCTCTGGACAAAGACCTAAAATCAGTAACTGACCAGCGGCTGTCGTTCGTACGTCGGTTTACGTGCGGCCAGCAATAACAGTCTGGTTGATCAGGCCCTGGTCCACCGCGAGGCCTGGTCACAGACCTGGTCGCGAGGGCGTTGACCCCCTAAACCCTCTTCAGGTATACTCCAGGTATACCCTCGATGAATCTGTCAGATAGCCACTACCACCCATTAGTCTATCAGGTGGCCCCTATCATCCAAGAATCTATCAGATGGCTCCTACCACCCAAGAGTCTATCAGATGGGCCCTACCCCAAGGATCTATCAGATGTCCCCTACCCAAAAGAATCAACCAGATGTCCCCTACTCCTAAGAATCTATCAGGTGTCCCCTACACCCAAAAGTCTATCAGAAGGCCTCTACACCCAAGACTATCAAATGGCCCATAACCCAAGAGTCTATCAGATGGGCCCTACACCCAAGAGTATATCAGATGGGCCCTACACACAAGAGTTTATCAGATGGGCCCTAGACCCAAGAGTCTATCAGATAGCCCCTAAACTCCATTGAGTGCTCCGGATGGCCCTTAAGCAACACAAGGGGACACGGATGTAACTCGATTTGTGACCCGTGATGGAAGGTTCAAAAAGCTGGGCGAGGCTCTGATAGAAGGTGAAGAAGGAACCAGATCTTAGCCAGGAAAACCATCCCTTATTTCTTCCTGTGAGATACCCTTAACCCTAAGAGAGACCCATATCTCTGAGAGAGACCCTTGCCTCTGAGAAAGGCCCTTATCTCTGAGAGAGACCCTTATCTCTGAGAAAGGCCCTTATCTCTGAGAGAGACCCTTATCCCTGAGAGAGACCCTTAACCCTGAGAGAAACCCTTATCTCTGAGACCATTATTTCTGTGAAAGACCCTTATCCCTGAGAAAGACCATTATACCTGAGAGAGACCCTTATCCCTGAGAAAGACCATTATACCTGAGAGAGACCCTTATCCCTGAGAAAGACTCTTATGCCTGTGAAAGATCCTTATTCTCTTAGAAATTCTATCTCTATAAGAGATTCTTATCTCTGTGAGGGATGCTTATCTCTGTGAGGGATTCTTATTCCTTCCTGTGGGTATCCCTTACCTCGCGATGTAAGCGGTACTCATTCAGCTCACACACACACAAACACACACACACACACACACACACACACACACACACAAACACACACACACACACACACACACACACACGCTAGTCACATTGTTGTTATTCATTTAATGCCACTCGCATGTTGTTACAATAATATAAAATACTGCTAGTGAAGGCTAGTACAGCAAACGGGGATTAGAATGAAATTAGCTCAGAGGCACCCACACCACCGAATGTCCTCGAATCAAGGTAAAACACTTAGCCCTGCTGGGTGCTTGGTTCTTGTAGGATTGCTAGTTGCAGTGTTGTTATTGATTCAATACCACTCGTTCGTGGTTACAATAATATATATATATATATATATATATATATATATATATATATATATATATATATATATATATATATATATATATATATATATATATATATATATATATATATATATATATATATATATATATATATATATATATATATATATATATATATATATATATATATATATATATATATATATATATATATATATATATATATATATATATATATATATATATATATATATATATATATATATATATATATATAGTCAAAATGAATAGGCAGAACTTGCCATCTTGGCTTAAATAGCAACGCTCATCTTGCCATATAGGACAAGTGAAAATTTGTGTATGCAATAATTTCACAAAATCATTTTGAACCTAACGAAAAAAAAAAAAAAATGTTTCACTGTGTTTGCTTAGTATTAAATTATTGTAAACAAATCTAAAATATATTTAGTTAAGGGTTAGGGTAAAATAAATTGTTCTTGTTATAATAAGGTTAGGTAAGTTTTCTAAGATTCTTTTGAGTTAAAATTAAAATTTTTTACATTAACATTAATGAAAAAAATATATCTTTAAACGTATAAGAGAAAATTTTAGAAAGGACTTAATTTTAAATGAGTTCTTGCTAATTGACCAGTTTTACATATTCGGCAGACATGATATATATATATATATATATATATATATATATATATATATATATATATATATATATATATATATATATATATATATATATATATATATATATATATATATATTTACATATATAAAATACTGAGAGGAATTAACAATTTATTTATTTATTTATTTATTAATTTGAACATGATAAAGAGAAGTACAAGGAATACAATTTTTAAGTGCAACATGCCAAAGTCCCTTGTATGCAGAACATTATGGGCAGCTTAAAATTAACTTAAGATTAACTAAGCAATGATATATTCAGTGGTACAAAAATTATTGTAAAACAGATAACAATTTAGTACAAATGAGTATTACAAAGACAGGTCATATGGTCATTTACTGTGTTGCTGTGTAATCAGTAGAATGGAGTATTATGTTAGGTAATGAAGTTAAATAGTAACAAAGTTTGATTGGGTCACAGGTTGACATTTATGAGATACAATAATGAGATACATATATGAGATACAATTTATGTGATACAATTATTCAGTATTTATTTAGTTGTGGGCGAGTAAGTGATTTTTAAGAAGAGACTTGAATTTATAAACAGACCGTGTTTCTTTTATATTCACAGGTAATGAATTCCAGATTTTAGGGTCTTTTATGTGCATTGAATTTTTGCATAGCGTGAGATGGACACAAGGAACATCAAAGAGTGATCTGTGCCTTGTGTTACGGTCATGTGTTCTTTTGAGGTTGGTAAGATGTTTGAGGGGAGGGTTTATGTCAGAGTTAAGTGTTCTATGTATGTAGTAGGTGGAGTAATAAGTATGGATGTTTTGTATTGTGAGTAGGTTTAGAGTTTTGAATATTGGTGGAGTGTGCTGCCTGTAGTGGGAATTTGTTATCATTCTGACTGCAGCCTTTTGTTGGGTGATTAGTGGTCTGAGATGGTTTATTTTTGTTGAGCCCCATGCACAAATTCCATAGGTGAGGTAGGGGTAAATAAGTGAGTGATATAGGGCCAGGAGGGCTGACTGTTGAACATAGTACCGTATCTTCGATAGTATGCCTACAGTCTTGGAAATTTTTTTGGAAATTTGTTGTATATGTGTTTGAAATTTGAGTCTATTATCAAGGTGGATTCCTAGGAATTTTCCCTCTGAGAGTTTTGTGATAGGTGATCCATTTATCATTATGCTAAGAGACACATCTGCAGCTCTGTTACCAAACTGAATGTAGTAGGTTTTGTCAATGTTTAGAGTAAGTTTGTTGGTCCTCATCCAGGTTGATATTTTCTGTAATTCGGTATTTACAGTATTGGCTAGCGTGACTGGGCTCGGGTGAGAGTAGACGTATGTAGTGTCATCTGCAAATAGTGTGGGTTTGAGTAGTTGCGATGCATTTGGTAGGTCATTTATGTATATGAGAAAGAGAAGAGGGCCTAGGACACTTCCCTGTGGGACATCAACTGTAATTAGCTGTGCGGAAGAGTTTGCCCCATTTGTGTACACATTTTGGCTTCTGTTGCTGAGGTATGACTTCAAGTAGTTGAGGGAGTGCCCTCTTATATCATGGTGCGACAATTTTATGTGGAGCAAGTCGTGGTCAGCTGTATCGAAAGCTTTACGTAAGTCAATGAAGATCCCCAGTGGGACTTCTTTTTTCTCTTTTGCTGTATAAATATGTTCTAGCATGTGGAAAATAGCATCATTAGTATTTTTATTAGGCCTGAATCCAAATTGACAGGGGTTGAGTATGTTGTGGGAGATGAGGTAGGATAAGGATGAGGTAGGATAAGGACAGGATGTTTCATAGATGGGATTCAGCGACAAGGGGAAACTGGAAGCTGAAAACTTAAATGAGTCACAGGGATGTTAGGAAGTATTTATTCATTCATAGAGTTCTCAGGAAGTGGAACAATCATGAGAGTGATGTAGTGGAGGCAGGATCCATACATAGCTTTAAGAAGAGATACGACAAAGCTCATGGAACAGGGAGAGAGTAGATCTAGTAGCGACCAGCGATGAGGCAGCGCCAGGAGCTGTGACTCGACCCTGCATCCACAAATAGGTGAATACAAATAGATAAGTACAAACACACACACAGATACACACAAGATCTGATTCTCCTTCTTTCACATTTCATTTCCCCGAGGAAATCTGTGATTGATGGTGACACGTTCAGTTTACCTGAAGGTGAGAGATGAGGTGGATGGAAGTGAGAGTGAGGCAGGTGAAAAAGAGAGAGAGAGAGAGAGAGAGAGAGAGAGAGAGAGAGAGAGAGAGAGAGAGAGAGAGAGAGAGAGAGAGAGAGAGAGAGAGAGAGAGAGAGAGAGAGAGAGAGAGAGAGAGAGAGAGAGAGAGAGAGAGAGAGAGAGAGACGTTGGATCGTCTGACCACAAGGCTGTTTTTACGACACTTAAGATCCCAACAGAACGAGGTGAGGGGTCCACACGCACAACCTGGCTATGGGAAAGAGGTAATTGGCCAGCCCTTTGCTCTGAGCTCGCCACCACCGATTGGAATGCTCTTCTCCAAGGGGATGTTGACAACCAAGTGAAAGCCTTCACTGGACACATCCTTAATCTACAACAAGAACACATTCCTCACCGACAATATGTGACGAAGCCTACAGATCTGCCTTGGTTTGGCTTTCGTTGTAGAGAGGCTGCTACTGCTAAGTACAAAGCATGGCGAAGGTATAAGAGACATCCTACCACCTATAACAGAAACTTGCACACGCAAGCCTGTAGGCATATGGGTGACGTTCAAAAGTGGGCCATTGCTAAATGGGAGGTGGACACTAAAAGAAAGCTAGCATCAGGTAGGGTAGGCTCCAAAACCTGGTGGTCCCTGGTCAAGGACAGACAAGGTTATCTGCCTGATGAACTCATTCCACCTCCAAATCGACAGGATGGGACCACCTCTACTAGTAGTCAAGAGAAGGCGGACCTCTTTGCTGAACACTTTGCTACCAAAATGCAAGTTCCTGATCCAGCAAGGGACCCTCCTTGGCTAGATGCAAGAACTGTGTCAAAACTGTCAGTGGTGACAATAAGGCAGGAGGAGGTGCATTTCCTTCTTAAATCGCTTGACCAAGAAAAGGCTGTGGGCCCAGACAAGTTGAGCCCAAGATTGTTGAGAAGATGTGCAGACCAGCTAGCAGCACCTCTAACTCGCATCTTTCAGCACTGCCTAGTACAGTGTAAATGGCCCTCTCTATGGAAAGAGGCAAATGTAGTCCCTGTTCACAAAAAGAAGAGCAGAGCAGAAATCAGCAACTACAGACCAGTGTCACTCCTTTCAATCACTGGTAAGATCTTTGAGACAATAATCTCAAGACAAATGACAGAGATTTTTGACTACCACTCACTACTTTGTGATCGTCAATATGGCTTCAGGAAAGGTTACTCTGCTGCTGATCTGTTGTTAAACCTCTCCACTAAGTGGCACCAGTCACTGGATGAATCCAAAGTCAGTTGTGTGGTAGCACTGGACATTGCTGGCGCTTTCGACCGGGTGTGGCACCAGGGCCTCTTAGCAAAACTTCAAGCACTTAGAATTGCAGGCTCTACGCTATGTCTCCTCAGTGATTACCTTCATGGTAGATCTCTAAGTGTAGTTCTCAATGGAACAGAATCAGCAAGACATCCTATTGGGGCAAGTGTTCCACAAGGAAGCGTGCTGGGTCCATTGTTATGGAATGTCTACTTCAACGACCTTCTTCATCTCATCCCAGAATCACATGCATATGCAGACGACTGTACACTGACATTCACTTATCCAAGAGAAGAAATGCTAGCTGCTCTAAGCTACATCAATCACCAGCTGAGAGCTATATCAGCTTGGGGAAATAGATGGCGCAACATTTGCACCTGAGAAAACGCAAATGATGATCGTCTCTAGGCACCATGATGGTAATGCTGGTGCAGTAGTAAGGATGAATGGGAGGGTATTGGCACCTGGAGAAGAAGTTGATATCCTTGGGGTGAAATGACTCAAACTAACCATGAAGAACCATGTTGTAAATCTTGCAAACAAGGCAGCCAGGAAGCTTACACCACTTCGCCGTATCTCGCATCTGCTTGAGAGTAGGGGTTGCAAGATCCTGTACGGCACAAGTACGCTCACACCTTGAGTATGCTCCACTTTCTTGGTTTGCCTGCCCCCCTCTCATCTGTGACTGCTTGACAGAGTAGAGAACAGAGCAAGACGTCTATCTCTGCCTGGACCCATCCTGGATAGATCTGTCATTTCAGCAGAGCCCCTTCAACACAGGAGGGATGTGGGGTGGCCTTACTGTTATGTACAAGGCCAATATTTTCAAAATACCACACTTGGATCCACTTCGAGGACAGCGTGAAACAAGCTTTTATGCCACAAGAAGGGCAGAAAGCAGCAACTTCACTCTGGCTGTACCCTTCTCCAGAACATCACTCCATCTGAGATCATACTTGCCAAGGATGACTCGATTATGGAACACATTCGTACAGCATAATGATGTCAACGAGATAAAGTCAGTTGATCAAATGAAAATGCTGGCCCACAGATGGCGCCAACTTCATCCTGTTCCCTACTTGTATGCCTCATAACAATAAAAATGCTTTTAAATGAGCTGATGTAGGTAACAGCTCGTAGCTTGCCAATAAAGTTAGGAATCCTTAACCTGTAAATAGCTTGTCAATAAAGCTAGGGATCCATAACCTTGTCAAACTCTGTGTAAAAAAAAAAGAGAGAGAGAGAGAGAGAGAGAGAGAGAGAGAGAGAGAGAGAGAGAGAGAGAGAGAGAGAGAGAGAGAGAGAGAGAGAGACAGAGACAGACAGACAGAGACAGAGACAGACAGAGACAGAGACAGAGACAGAGCAGGAGAGGGTGACAGTGCAGGAGAAAGTGAGAGTCTAGAAGATAGAGAGGGTGAGAGACAGTAAACGGGAGAGAACACTTTATATAGCATAAAAGTGAATAAATGCGAATGTACTGTACATTGTGTTACTTAAAAAAAAAAAGCTTGAATGTAAGTGAAAGATTCTCAAGCATCTGTACCACTTACCTTCTTAAAGCATTTAAAATATATGAATATCCTATGTAATTATAACTTTATAATACTGTTTAGTTATCATTGTGTAATTTTAAAACAAGAGTGTTTGTCTGTGATATTTTCCAGATAATATGTTCCAGCAAGTTACACTACACACACACACACACACACACACACACACACACACACACACACACACACACACACACACACACACACACACACACACACACACACGCACACACACACACGCACATACACACTCATAGGGGGGACATGACCCAGGTGGCAAATTTTCGGAGAATTGGGTGGTTCACAAACAAAAAGGAATCGGCCTCTCAAAGTAATTTTCAAGGCAGAATCAACCCGAACCATGATCCTGCAGGAGAAAGCACGGCTGAGAGGCAGGCAGGAGTTCCGGAGTGTGTACCTCGATCGAGACAGAACACAGGACGAAAGGAAGACAATGAAAGAGAGAGTTCAAAAACGAAAGGAGAAATGGGAGGAAATGAAAAAGGAGAGCAGAATAACCCAGGATCAAATGGAAGGACAAGCGCACCCCCCAGAAACACCTGCAGAAGGACTCCAGCCACGACACCCCCAAGGCAACTGAACAATCCAAACCAACCATCGCACACCGATCCCTCTGTTTCCACCCCCTGCACCACAGTTACAGTATTAGAACAGAAGTTGAAGGTTTGGTACACAAATGCAGATGGATTAACGAATAAACATGAGGAATGGCAAGAAAGAATCAATGGGAAGTCCCCAGACATCATAGCAGTTACAGAAACGAAACTCACGGAGACAATAACAGATGCAATCTTTCCACCAGGATACCAGATCATGAGGAAAGATAGAAGGGGCAGGGGGGAGGTGGGGTTGCTCTGCTCGTAAAAAACAGATGGAAATTCGAGAAAATGGAAGGCATAGATGAGACGGGAGAAAGAGACTACATAGCAGGTACACTTCAGTCTGGGGAACACAAAGTGGTCATTGCAGTGATGTATAATCCACCACAGAACTGCAGGAGGCCAAGAGAGGAATATGAAGAGAGCAACAGAGCAATGGTGGACACACTTGCTGAGGTGGCAAAAAGAGCTCACTCCAGCAGAGCAAAGTTGCTGGTTATGGGGGATTTCAACCACAGGGATATTGACTGGGAAAACCTGGAGCCACATGGGGGTCCCGAAACATGGAGAGCCAGGATGTTGGACGTGGTGCTGGAAAACCTCATGCACCAACATGTTAAGGACACTACCAGAGTGAGAGGGGAGGATGAACCAGGAAGATTGGACCTTGTGTTCACCCTGGGCAGCTCGGACATTGAGGACATCAAGTATGAGAGTCCCCTAGGAGCTAGCGACCACGTGGTTCTGTGCTTTGAATACATAGTAGAGCTGCAAGTGGAGAGAATAACAGGAGTTGAATGGGAAAAGCCTGACTATAAAAGAGGGGACTACATAGGGTTGAAGAACTTCCTGCGGGAGGTCCAGTGGGACAGAGAACTGGCAGGAAAGCCAGTAAATGAAATGATGGAATATGTAACAACAAAATGCAAGGAGGCAGTGGAAAGGTTTATTCCCAAGGGCAACAGTAACAACGGGAAGACCAGAACGAGCCCCTGGTTTACCCGACGGTGTAAGGAGGCAAAAACAAAGTGCAATAGAGAATGGAAAAAGTACAGAAGGCAGAGAACACACGAAAATAGGGAGATCAGTCGCAGAGCCAGGAATGAGTACGCACAGGTAAGGAGGGAGGCCCAGCGACAGTATGAAAATGACATAGCATCGAGAATCAAGACTGACCCGAAACTGTTGTATAGCCACATCAGGAGGAAGACAACAGTCAAAGACCAGGTGATCAGATTAAGGACAGAAGGTGGAGAACTCACCAGAAATGATCAGGAGGTATGTGAGGAGCTGAACAGGAGATTTAAGGAAGTTTTTACAGTAGAGACAGGAAGGGCTGTGGGAAGACAGCACAGAAGGGAACATCAGGAGGGAATATACCAACAAGTGTTGGATGACATACGAAGAACTGAGGAGGAGGTAAAGAAGCTCTTAAGTGACCTTGACACCTCAAAGGCGATGGGACCGGACATCTCCCCATGGGTCCTTAGAGAAGGAGCAGAGATGCTGTGCGTGCCTCTAACCACAATCTTCAACACATCCCTTGAAACTGGGAAACTACCTGAGAAATGGAAGACAGCTAATGTAGTCCCCATATTTAAGAAAGGAAACAGAAACGAGGCACTAAACTACAGACCTGTGTCTCTGACATGTATTGTGTGCAAAGTCATGGAGAAGATTATCAGGAGGAGAGTGGTCGAACACCTGGAAAGGAACAAGATTATAAATGAAAACCAGCATGGGTTCATGGAAGGCAAATCTTGTATCACTAACCTACTGGAGTTTTATGACAAGGTAACAGAAGTAAGACACGAGAGAGAGGGGTG
>NC_091311.1:19597474-19629974 GCF_038502225.1 Cherax quadricarinatus
TTTCACCTCATTCACACATAATCACTGTTTTTGCAGAGGTGCTCAGAACACAACAGTTTAGAAGCATATACGTATAAAGATACACAACATATCCCTCCAAACTGCTAGTATCCCGAACCCCTCCTTTAGAGTGCCGGCATTGCACTTCCCATTTCCAGGACTCAAGTCCGGCTATATAAAAATAACCGGTTTCCCTGAATCCCTTCACTAAATATTACCCTCCTCACACTCCAACAGATCGTCAGGTCCCAAATACCATTCGTCTCCATTCACTCCTATCGAACACGCTCATGCACGCCTGCTGGAAGTCCAAGCCCCTCTCCCACTAAACCTCCCTTACCCCTTCCTTCCAACCTTTTCGAGGACGACCCCTACCCCGCCTTCCTTCCCCTACAGATTTATACGCTCTCCATGTCATTCTACTTTGATCCATTCTCTCTAAATGACCAAACCACCTCAACAACCCCTCTTCAGCCCTCTGACTAATACTTTTATTAACTCCACACCTCCCAATTTCCACACTCCGAATATTCTGCATAATATTTACACCACACACTGCCCTTGGACAGGACATCGCCACTGCCTCCAACTGCCTCCTCGCTGCTGCATTCACAACCCAAGCTTCACACCCATATAAGAGTGTTGGTACTACTATACTTTCATATATTCCCTTCTTTGCCTCCATAGATAACGTTTTTTGTCTCCACATATACCTCAGTGCACCACTCACCTTTTTTCCCTCATCAATTCTATGATTAACCTCATCCTTCATAAATCCATCCGTCGACACGTCAACTCTCAAGTATCTGAAAACATTCACTTCTTCCATACTCCTCCTCCCCAATTTAATATCCAATTTTTCTTTATATAAATTATTTGATACCCTCATCACCTTACTCTTTTCTATGTTCACTTTCAACTTTCTACCTTTACACACAATCCCAAACTCATCCACTAACTTTAGCAATTTTTCTTTAGAATCTCCCATAAGCACAGCATCATCAGCAAAAAGCAACTGTGTCAATTCCCATTTTGTATTTGATTCCCCATAATTTAAGCCCACCCTTCTCCTGAACACCCTAGCATTTACTTCTTTTACAGCCCCATCTATAAATATATTAAACAACCATGGTGACATTACACATCCCTGTCTAAAACCTACTTTTACTGGGAAGTGGTCTCCCTCTCTTCTACACACCCTAACCTGAGCCTCACTATCCTCATAAAAACTCTTTTCAGCATTTAGTAACTTACCACCTATTCCATATACTTGCAACATCTGGCACATTCCTCCCTATCCACTCTATCCTATGCCTTTTCTAAATCCATAAATGCAATAAAACTTACCTACCTTTATCTAAATACTGTTCACATACATGCTTCAATGTAAACACTTGATCTACACATCCCCTACCCACTCTGAAACCGCCTTGCTCATCTGCAATCCTACATTCTGTCTTACCTCTAATTCTTTCAATTATAACCCTACCGTACACTTTTCCTGATATACTCAGTAAACTTATTCCTCTATAATGTTTACAATCTCTTTTGTCCCTATTCCCTTTATATAAACAGACTATACATGTTATCTGCCAATCCCTAGGTACCTTCCCCTCTTTCATACATTCATTAAACAAAAATACCAACCACTCCAACACTATATCCTCCCCTGCTTTTAACATTTCTGTCATGATCCCGTCAGTTCCAGCTGCTTTACCCCTTTTCATTCTACGTAATGCCTCAAGCACCTCCCCCACACTCACACCTTGTTCTTCTTCACTCCTGAAAGATTGTATACCTCCCTGGCCAGTGCATGAAATTACCGCTTCCCTTTTTTCGTCGATATTTAAAAGTTCCTCAAAATATTCTCGCCATCTACCCAAAACCTCCCTCCCCTCATCTACTAACTCCTCTTCTCTGTTTTTAACTGACAAATCCATTCGTTCTCTAGGCTTCCATAACTTGTTTAATTCACTCCAATTTTTTTTCTTATTTTCATTAAAATTTCTTGACAGTACCTCTCCCATTCTATCATCTGCTCTCCTTTTGCACTCTCTCACCACTCTCTTCACCTTTCTTTTACTCTCCATGTACTCTACTCTTTTTATAACACTTCTGCTTTGTAAAAACCTCTCATAAGCTAACTTTTTCTCTTTTATCACACCCTTTACTTCATCATTCCACCAATCACTCCTCTTTCCTCCTGCACCCACCCTCCTATAACCACAAACTTCTGCCTTACATTCTAATACTGCATTTTTAAAACTATTCCAACCCTCTTCAACATCCCCCCCCCACTACTCATACTTGCACCAGCCCACCTTTCTGCCAATAGTTGCTTATATCTCACCCGAACTTCCTCCTCCCTAAGTTTATACACTTTCACCTCCCTCTTGCTTGTTGTTGCCATTTTCCTCTTTTCCCATCTACCTCTTACTCTAACTGTAGCTACAACTAAATAATGATCCGATATAACAGTTGCCCCTCTATAAACGTGTACATCTTGGAGCCTACCCATCAATCTTTTATCTACCAATAGATAATCAAACAAACTACTTTCATTACGTGCTATATCATACCTTGTATATTTATTTATCCTCTTCTTCATAAAATATGTATTACTTATTAGCAAACCTCTTTCTACACATAGCTCAATTAAATGCTCCCCATTTTCATTTACCCCTGGCACCCCAGATTTACCTACTACTCCCTCCACGACATTTTTACCCACTTTAGCATTGAAATCCCCAACCACCATTACTCTCACACTTGGCTCAAAACTCCCCACGCATTCACTCAACATTTCCCAAAATCTCTCTCTCTCTCTCTCCTCTACACTTTTCTCTTCTCCAGGTGCATATACACTTACTATAACCCACCTTTCACATCCAACCTTTATTTTACTCCACATAATCCTTGAATTAATGCATTTGTATTCCATCTTTTCCTGCCATAACTTATCCTTCAACATTATTGCTACTCTTTCTTTAGCTCTAACTCTATTTGAAACCCCTGACCTAATACCATTTATTCCTCTCCACTGAAACTCTCCCACCCCCTTCAGCTTTGTTTCACTTAAAGCCAGGACATCCAGCTTCTTCTCATTCATAACATCCACAATCATCTCTTTCTTATCATTTGCACAACATCCAAGCACATTCAGACTTCCCACTTTGACAATTTTCTTCTAATTATTCTTTTTAGTAATTATTACAAGAAAAGGGGTTACTAGCCCATTGTTCCCGGCATTTTAGTTAACTTTTACAACACGCATGGCTTACGGAGGAAAGATTCTTATTCCACTTCCCAATGGATATAAAAGGAAGAGTTATAAGAACAAGAACTATTAAGATAAAATCAAAGAAAACTCAGATGAGTGTGTATAAATAAACATGTACATGTATGTGTTGTGTGACCTAAGTGTAAGTAGACTGACTATGTGACAACAAAATGCAAGGAGGCAGAGGAGAGGTTTGTTCCCAAGGAAAATAAAAATAATGGGAAGAACAGAACGAGTCCTTGGTTCACTCAAAGGTGTAGGGAGGCAAAAACTAGGTGCAGTAGAGAATGGAAAAGGAACAGAAGACAAAGGACCCAGGAAAATATAGAGATTAGCTGAAGAGCAACAAACGAATATAGACAGATAAGGGAGGCTCAGCGGCAATACGAAAATGACAGCATCGAAAATTAAGTCTGACCTGAAGCTGTTGTATAGCCACATCAAGAGGAAAACAACAGTCGAGGATCAGGTAATCAGGCTGAGGAAGGATGGTGGGGAGTTCACAAGAAATGATCAAGAGGTATGTGAGGAGCTCAACATGAGATTTAAATAAATATTTACAGCGGAAACAGATAGGACTCCAGAAATTCAGAACAGGGAGGTACACCAACATGTGCTGGTTGAGGTACACATAACCGAGGAGGTGAAGAAGCTGCTATGTGAACTTGATACCTCAAAGGCAGTGGGACCAGACATCTCTCTGTGGGTCCTTAGATATGGAGCAGAGATGCTGTGTGTGTGCCAGTAACAAAGATCTTCAACACATCCATTGAAATTGGGCCACTACCTGAGGTATGGAAGATGGCAAATGTAGTCCCAATTTTTTAAAAAAAGGAGACAGACACGAGGCATTAAACTACAGACCAGTGTTACTAACGTGTATAGAATGCAGCGTCATGGAGATGATCATCAGGAGGAGAGTGGTGGAGTGCCTGGAATGAAACAAGCATATAATCGACAACCAGCACGGTTTCAGAGAAGGAAAATCCTCTGTAACAAACCTACTGGAGTTTTATGACAAGGTAACAAAAGTAAGACAAAAGAGAGAGAGGTGGATACACTGCATTTTCTTGGAGTGGAAGAAGGCCTTCGAAACAGTTCCTCACAAGAGGTTAATGCAAAAGCTAGAGGATCAGGCACCCATAACAGGAAAGGCTTGCAATGGATCAGAGAATACCTGACAGGGAGGCAACAACGATTCATGGTACGTGACGAGGTGTCATAGTGGGCGCCTATGACAAGTGGGGTTCCACAAGAGTGAGTCCTAGGACTTGTCTGTTTTTGGTAGATGTAAATGACATAACGGGAGGGATAGACTCAGAAGTGTCCTTGTTTGCAGATGATGCAAAGTTCATGAGGAGAATCAAATCGGTAGAGGATCAGGCAGGACTACAAAGAGACCTGGACAGGCTACAAGCCTGGTCCAGCAACTGGCTCCTTGAATTTAACTCTGCCAAATGCAAAGTCATGAAGATCGGGGAAGGGCAAAGAAGACCGCAGACAGAGTATAGTCTACGTGGCCAAAAATTGCAACCCTCACTCAAGGAAAAAGATATTGAGGTGAGTATGATACCGAGTACATCTCCTGAGGCGCACATCAATCAGATAACTGCTACAGCATATGGGCGTCTGGCAAACCTAAGGATAGCGCTCCGATACCTAACGTATATGGTATTCTCTGTACACCATATACGTTAGGCCCATACTGGTGTATGCAGCACCAGTTTGCAATCCACACCTGGTCAAGCATGTTAAGAAATTAGAGAAAGTGCAAAGGTTTGCAAGAAGATTAGTCCCAGAGCTAAGGGGATTGTCCTACGAAGAAAGATTGAGGGAAATCGGCCTGACGACACTGGAGGACAGGAGGGTCAAGGAAGACATGATAACAACATATAAAATGCAGCGCAAAATAGACAAGGTGGACAAAGACAGGATGTTCCAGAAATGGGACACAAAACCAAGGGGTCACAATTGGAAGTTGGAGACTTAGATGAGTCAAAGTGATGTTAGGAAGTATTTCTTCAGTCATAGAGTTGTCAGGCAGTGGAATAGCCTAGAAAGTGACTTAGTGGAGGCGGGAACCATACATAGTTTTAAGACGAGGTTTGATAAAGCTCATGGGGCAGGGAGAGAAAGGACCTAGTAGCAATCACTGAATAGAAGGGGCCAGGAGCTATGACTCGACCCATTCAACCACAAATAGGTGAGTACACACACATACACACACACACGCACACACACACACACACACACACACACACACACACACACACACACACACACACACACACACACACACACACACACACACACACACACACACACACACACACACATATTCCAAAACAGAAAGTAGAAACCATGGGTAAAGGAAACAGGAAAATATCAGAGGGTGTACCTTGATCATAAAAGAATAAGAACAGAATGACAGAAACTAAGAGAATAGTTACAAAGACGAAAGGGGTAAGAAATAGAGCCAAGGCTAGAGTTAGAAAGGGACAACCATGGTAGGATGGAGCAACACACACAACCACTCACAGAACCCCACAACCACTCACAGAACCCCACAACCAGACATACTATCCTAAAACAAACCACACTCCATACTCGCAGACCCCACTCCACCTTACACAGTAGACTCTCATAACTCCCTGCTAGGTCTCCCAATTCCCCAGCCCCCACAAACCTCCCAGTGTACAGTGCTGGAAAGGAAACTGCAGGTATGGTTCACCAACACAGATGGAATAACGAATAAGTGTGACGAGCGGCAGGAGAGAATCACAGAGACACCACCAGACAACATAACACTCACGGAAGCCAAGCTCACGGGAATGATAACAGACGCCATCTTTCCAACTGGATATCAAATCCTGAGGACAGATAGAGGGAATAGAGAGAGTGGAAGAGATGCACTGCTCATCAAAAACCAATGAAGTTTTAAAGAGATGTAAGAAGGGGATGGAAGGGAAGCAAGGGACTACATAGTAGGGACACTTCAGACTGGGGGTCCCAACGTGGTGATCACAGTGATGTGTAACCCACCACAGAATAGTAGGAGGTCAAGACAAGAATTTGATGAGAGCAGCAGAGCAATAGTTGCTGCACTAGCTGTGGTGGCCAGTAGGGCCCATGCGGGCAGGTTAAAGTTACTAGTTGTGGGTGACTTGAACCAAAAGGAAATTTATTAGGAAAACCTATAGCCACGTGAGGGACGGAAACGTGGAGGGCTAAGTTGTTGGAGGTGGTACTGGAAAACCTCATGCATCAACACGTTAGGGACACCACCACAGAAAGAGAAAGAGGAGAGGATGAACCAGCAAGGCTTGACCTCATATTCACCTTGAGTAGTTCGGACATGAGGACATCATCACATACGAAAGGCCCCTTGGAGCTAGTGATAACGTGATCCTGAGATTTGAATACATAGTAAAGTTACAAGTGGAGACGGAAGCATTAAGAGTAGAGCAGGAAAAGCCAAACTACAAAAGACGGGACTACACAGGTATGAGGAATTTCTTGCATATGGTTCAGTTAGAAAGAGAACTGGTGGGAAAATCAGTAAATGAAATGATGGAATACGTGACAACGAAATGCAAAGAGCCAGAGGATAAGTTCATACCCAAGGGCAACAGAAATATTGAGAAGACCAGAACGAGCCCTTGGTTCACCATAGGGTGAAGAGAGGCTAAAACTAAGGGCAGAGATAATGAAAATACATATAGAAGACAAAGGACCCAGGAAAAAAGGAGATTAGTCGACGAGCCAGAAACGAATATGCACACATAAGGAAGGAAGCCCAACGGCAATATGAAAATGGCACAGCATCGGAAGCCAAGTCTGTCCCGAAGCTGTTATGCAGCCACATCAGGAGGAAAACAACAGTCAAGAACCAGAAAGGAGGGAGGATCATGAGAAATAACTGAGAAAGATGTGAAAAGCTCAACATAAGATTTAGGGAAGTATTTTCAGTGGAGATAGAAAGGACTCCAGGAAACCGGAATGGTGGGGGTACACCAACAAATGCTAGATACAATACACACAACCGAGTAGGAGATGAAAAGGCGGTGGAACCAGACAACATCTCTCCGTGGGTAATGATAGAGGGAGCAAAGGTGATGTGTGTACCAATAACAACAGTCTTTAACACATCTATCAAAATAGATCGACTATTTGAGGTGTGAAAGACAGCAAATGTAATCTCAGTTTTTAAGATAGGTGACAGACACGTGGCATTATACTACAGACCAGTGTCACCGACACGTATAGTATGCAAACTCATGGAGAAGATTATCAGGGGAAAAATGGTGGAGCACCTAGAGAGGAATGAGCTTATACACGAAAACCAGCACAGTTTCAGGGATGGTAAATCTTGTGTTACAAACCTACTGGAGTTTTATGACAAGTTGATGGAAGTAAGACGGGAAAGAGAGTGAGGGGGTGAATAGACTGTGTTTTCTTAGATTGTAAGAAGGCTTACGACACAGTTCCACACAAGACATTAGTGGAACAGCTTGAGGAGCAGTCACGAATAACAGGAAAGACACTGCAATGGATAAGAGATTACTTAATAAGAAGGAAACAACGAGTTATGGTACGTGATGAGGTGTCAGAATGGGTACCTGTGACGAGCGGGGTTCCTCTGGGGTCAGTCCTAGGGCCAGTGCTATTTCTGGTATATGTGAATGACATGGCTGAAGGATAAGATTCAGAAGTATACCTGTTTACAGATGATGTGAAGCTATTGGGGAGAATTCAATATGACGAAGATCAGGCAGGACTACAATGGGATCTGAACAGGCTGAAAGTCTGGTCCAGAAACTGGTTCCTGGAGTTTAATCTCACTAAGCGCAAACTCATAAAGTTTGAGGAAGGTCAAATAAGACTGCAGACAAAGTACACGCTAGGGACCAAAGATTGCAATTCTCACTCAAGGCAAATGATCTTGGAGTGCGTATAATATCGAGCACATTTCCTGAAGCTCACATCAACCAAATAATTGCTGCAGCATATGGGTGCCTGGCAAACCTAAGAATAGCTTTTCGACACATCAATAAGGAATCGTTCAAGACTCTTTATACCTTGTACGTAAGGTCCATACAAGAGTAAGCAGCACAGTAAGAACCCAGACCTGGTCAAGCATCTCAAGAAATTAGAGAAAGTGCAAAGCTTTGCAGCAAGACTAGTCTCAGAGCTAAAGGGTATGTTCTACGAGGAGAGGTTATAGGAAATCGACATGAAGACACTGGAAAACGGGAGAGATAGGGGGACATGATAACGACATAAGAAATACCGAGAAGAATTGACAAGGTGGATAGGGACAGGATGTTTCAGAGATGGGGACACAGAGACACAGTCATAGAGTTGTCAAGAAGTGACAACTATATATATATATATATATATATATATATATATATATATATATATATATATATATATATATATATATATATATATATATATATATATATATATATATATATATATATGCAATAAGATCACAGTAAACAGGTGATTTCAGAATATGCAAAACAACCACTCTGAAAGAATAGAGAAATTCCAAGAGCTTTCGTGACTACTCACGTTATCAAGGAACTAACATAGTTCCTTGATAATGTGAGTAGTCACGAAAGCGCTTGGAATTTCTCTATTCTTTCAGAGTGGTTGTTTTGCATATATATATATATATATATATATATATATATATATATATATATATATATATATATATATATATATATATATATATATATATATATATATATATATACATATATATATATATATATATATATATATATATATATATATATATATATATATATATATACATATATATATATATATATATATATATATATATATATATATATATATATATATATATATATATATATATATATATATATATATATATATATATATATATATATATATATATATATATATCTTAAAGGTTATAACTTTTTTACTTTTTTCTAAATAAAACATCTTCTGTGGCATAAATCGGTGAACTTTTGCTTAAAAACAATGGAAAAGTCCCTAATTCCTCTCAGTTTTCAAAAAAGGCCGCCCCTAAATATAAACTATGAATCATTATATATCTGCGTTACTAATCATAAGTAGCAACTCAGAAAATTACTAAACTGGATGCACTGCATTTGAAAGATGACAACGCTGAAACTATTGCTGAAGGAATGATGAATACAACTGATGGAATGCAATAAAGATGATCATTGTTGATAAAACAAACGTTAAGACACGGAAAAAGAGTGGCGCCTTCGTCAAACTGCAGCCAATGTTCTCAGAGAAGGGGATCAGTAAACCTCTGTTGTCAGCATCACGTTCTGGACAAGATTCTCCGTTTGGTAATGAATGAAAATCTTGGTGTTAAAACCAGTTCTACAAACATCGAGTATCCATTTGTTTCCCAAAGAATTATGAGGAACTGAAGGCACAGTTTGTTAATGGAACAGAAGAGATCCTCCATAAATCAGGATGGAGAGATGATATGAAGTTTTTATTTCATCTAATATGAGTGTTTAGATTCTCTGAAGAAAAGGGGTACTTTCCTTTGATTAACTTTCAGAAAATTCCAAGTATCAGCAATGCAAAGTGGAATTCAAGAGCCATTCAAGCTATTCTTGCATTCATTCTTATACCTACAAGACGGCTGTGGCATGCAAAGAGTATGTAACCTATATTCGGCGCATATACACACCCTCATTGAAAGGCTATCTCCCCCAACCAGCGAACCAGGTACTAAGGGTTGATGATTGGGCCCCGTCGTTCAATCAGTACCCAGGTTTCAGCCAATGAGAAGATGGTTTTGGCAATCGCAGAGGTGTTGTGGGTACCACTCTCCTGTCTGCCCTTGTCATTCCCATTCTAGAGCTGGTTGAAGCACGGTCTGCTCTCTAGTGGCTTCTATTCTGCCTTGCTTACCTTGGAGTGCACTAATACCTATTGTTGTATATAATGTACATAATTCTGTTCTTACTTGGTGAAGGATAATACAAGTCAAAAGTTTTTCTGCTGTGTTTATTTTGCTCCCATTACACCCAGGATAGCAGGCCTTTGGGACTCCTGGGTTGTAATAACAGAAGTCTTTGGAGAAGATATGCAGATTCATTTCATACACCTGGACAGATTATTGGTTTACTGGTCAGATTCACGATGACAATGACTTCAAGAATTTGTCAGAAATATTGAAACCTTACAAAAAAGCACTAAACTTATTGAAAAAACACTGGAAGCAGGAGCCGTCTGTACTCAATATACTAAGAAGTAATCAGTGTGCTGAACGTGCAATCAAAGTTATGCAGGAACTGTATGCTGCCTGCAGAAACAAAAATAAACTGCAGCTTCAGTTTATTCTAAGCAATAAGTAGTAATGTATGTACAAACATGATAACAATAATGATGTAAGCTGTTTTATTGTTATTAATATTACATGTAATATGCATTCAAGTTATTTGTTTTCGCTGTTCCATTTTTTTCGTTTAGGGGCAAATTTTCTAAAAAGATATTGAAATGAAAGGTCATTTCTTTGCTTTTAGGCAAAAGCTCATTTGATTAAGATACAGGAATATTACGTTGTAAAAAAGTTATAACCCTAATATATATGTGTATGCACCTGGAGAAGAGAGGAATGCAGAGGAGAGAGAGAGATTTTGGGAGATGTTAAGTGAATGTATAGGAGCCTTTGAACCAAGTGAGAGAGTAATTGTGGTAGGGGACTTGAATGCTAAAGTAGGAGAAACTTTTAGAGAGGGTGTGGTAGGTAAGTTTGGGGTGCCAGGTGTAAATGATAATGGGAGCCCTTTGATTGAACTTTGTACAGAAAGGGGTTTAGTTATAGGTAATACATATTTTAAGAAAAAGAGGATAAATAAGTATACACGATATGATGTAGGGCGAAATGACAGTAGTTTGTTGGATTATGTATTGGTAGATAAAAGACTGTTGAGTAGACTTCAGGATGTACATGTTTATAGAGGGGCCACAGATATATCAGATCACTTTCTAGTTGTAGCTACACTGAGAGTAAAAGGTAGATGGGATACAAGGAGAATAGAAGCATCAGGGAAGAGAGAGGTGAAGGTTTATAAACTAAAAGAGGAGGCAGTTAGGGTAAGATATAAACAGCTATTGGAGGATAGATGGGCTAATGAGAGCATAGGCAATGGGGTCGAAGAGGTATGGGGTAGGTTTAAAAATGTAGTGTTAGAGTGTTCAGCAGAAGTTTGTGGTTACAGGAAAGTGGGTGCAGGAGGGAAGAGGAGCGATTGGTGGAATGATGATGTAAAGAGAGTAGTAAGGGAGAAAAAGTTAGCATATGAGAAGTTTTTACAAAGTAGAAGTGATGCAAGGAGGGAAGAGTATATGGAGAAAAAGAGAGAAGTTAAGAGAGTGGTGAAGCAATGTAAAAAGAGAGCAAATGAGAGAGTGGGTGAGATGTTATCAACAAATTTTGTTGAAAATAAGAAAAAGTTTTGGAGTGAGATTAACAAGTTAAGAAAGCCTAGAGAACAAATGGATTTGTCAGTTAAAAATAGGAGAGGAGAGTTATTAAATGGAGAGTTAGAGGTATTGGGAAGATGGAAGGAATATTTTGAGGAATTGTTAAATGTTGATGAAGATAGGGAAGCTGTGATTTCGTGTATAGGGCAAGGAGGAATAACATCTTGTAGGAGTGAGGAAGAGGCAGTTGTGAGTGTGGGGGAAGTTCGTGAGGCAGTAGGTAAAATGAAAGGGGGTAAGGCAGCCGGGATTGATGGGATAAAGATAGAAATGTTAAAAGCAGGTGGGGATATAGTTTTGGAGTGGTTGGTGCAATTATTTAATAAATGTATGGAAGAGGGTAAGGTACCTAGGAATTGGCAGAGAGCATGCATAGTTCCTTTGTATAAAGGCAAAGGGGATAAAAGAGAGTGCAAAAATTATAGGGGGATAAGTCTGTTGAGTGTACCTGGTAAAGTGTATGGTAGAGTTATAATTGAAAGAATTAAGAGTAAGACGGAGAATAGGATAGCAGATGAACAAGGAGGCTTTAGGAAAGGTAGGGGGTGTGTGGACCAGGTGTTTACAGTGAAACATATAAGTGAACAGTATTTAGATAAGGCTAAAGAGGTCTTTGTGGCATTTATGGATTGGAAAAGGCGTATGACAGGGTGGATAGGGGGGCAATGTGGCAGATGTTGCAAGTGTATGGTGTAGGAGGTAGGTTACTGAAAGCAGTGAAGAGTTTTTACGAGGATAGTGAGGCTCAAGTTAGAGTATGTAGGAAAGAGGGAAATTTTTTCCCAGTAAAAGTAGGCCTTAGACAAGGATGTGTGATGTCACCGTGGTTGTTTAATATATTTATAGATGGGGTTGTAAGAGAAGTAAATGCGAGGGTCTTGGCAAGAGGCGTGGAGTTAAAAGATAAAGAATCACACACAAAGTGGGAGTTGTCACAGCTGCTCTTTGCTGATGACACTGTGCTCTTGGGAGATTCTGAAGAGAAGTTGCAGAGATTGGTGGATGAATTTGGTAGGGTGTGCAAAAGAAGAAAATTAAAGGTGAATACAGGAAAGAGTAAGGTTATGAGGATAACAAAAAGATTAGGTGATGAAAGATTGAATATCAGATTGGAAGGAGAGAGTATGGAGGAGGTGAACGTATTCAGATATTTGGGAGTGGACGTGTCAGCGGATGGGTCTATGAAAGATGAGGTGAATCATAGAATTGATGAGGGAAAAAGAGTGAGTGGTGCACTTAGGAGTCTGTGGAGACAAAGAACTTTGTCCTTGGAGGCAAAGAGGGGAATGTATGAGAGTATAGTTTTACCAACGCTCTTATATGGGTGTGAAGCGTGGGTGATGAATGTTGCAGCGAGGAGAAGGCTGGAGGCAGTGGAGATGTCATGTCTGAGGGCAATGTGTGGTGTGAATATAATGCAGAGAATTCGTAGTTTGGAAGTTAGGAGGAGGTGCGGGATTACCAAAACTGTTGTCCAGAGGGCTGAGGAAGGGTTGTTGAGGTGGTTCGGACATGTAGAGAGAATGGAGCGAAACAGAATGACTTCAAGAGTGTATCAGTCTGTAGTGGAAGGAAGGCGGGGTAGGGGTCGGCCTAGGAAGGGTTGGAGGGAGGGGGTAAAGGAGGTTTTGTGTGCGAGGGGCTTGGACTTCCAGCAGGCATGCGTGAGCGTGTTTGATAGGAGTGAATAGAGACAAATGGTTTTTAATACTTGACGTGCTGTTGGAGTGTGAGCAAAGTAACATTTATGAAGGGATTCAGGGAAACCGGCAGGCCGGACTTGAGTCCTGGAGATGGGAAGTACAGTGCCTGCACTCTGAAGGAGGGGTGTTAATGTTGCAGTTTAAAAACTGTAGTGTAAAGCACCCTTCTGGCAAGACAGTGATGGAGTGAATGATGGTGAAAGTTTTTCTTTTTCGGGCCACCCTGCCTTGGTGGGAATCGGCCGGTGTGATAAAAAAAAAAAAATAAATAAATATATATACATATATACATATATATATATATATATATACATATATACATATATATATATATATATATATATAAATATAAAAATATATATATATATATATATATATATATATATATATATATAGTGTATGTACATACACATGCATACCGGCACATTCAAGAGAGCATCTTCGTAAATTCATTTAATAACATTTGATAATGTTGCCAAATGAACTGGTGTGACAGGATACATAAAATCTTCCTTGTGTTCTACCACAATTCAACTGGCTATCCATGATTGTATTCTGGAGTAGAGAGTAATAAAAGGCATCATTGCGAGCCACTTCAATCATTTTCCTCCAGTATGCAGCAAAGAGGCTCTTCAAGAAGAAAAACATAATTACTAAAGCATAGAAGCTCATCCAGAGTGTACCTGCCCGCTGGGAGAGCGGACAAGTACACTGTAAATGCTATTTCAATGTATTGCTTTGATTACGCACACCTGCCATCATTTGATGGAATACTGTACAATGTTATTGCCAGGCGAAACACACCGTCTGGTCTCGGAAATACTGTGTCAAATACTCTATTTGAATCATTTCCTCAACAAAGCTTTGACTGATGCAAGATACTCAGGCTCGGGTAACTCTCTATCACCTCTTAAAGTGTCAGTGTTAACTTGCTTCCAGTGTTACACCGTTAACTACAACACGATACTCGGCACATTTCCTAGTTCCTCGATGTGTATAAATGGTTTAGAAAAACCAAGAAGTTTATAATGAGACACTTGTGCAGCATTTGGGATCTTTATAAGAACATGAGAACATATGAAAGAAGGAACACTGCAAAAAGTCTACTGGCCCATGTGAGGCAGGTCCAATTCCCATACCGGCATGAGCTCACTTATGTTAGGTAAGACACAAATGCAACAGTTAGGTATCTTTATTATGAAACGTTTCGCCTACACAGTAGGCTTCTTCAGTCAAGTACAGAAAAGTTGATAGAAGCAGAAGATACTTGAAGACGATGTAATCAGTCCATCACCCTTAAAGTTTTGAGGTGGTCAGTCCCTCAGTCTGGAGAAGAGCATTGTTCCATAGTATGAAACAATATGGAGAAGAAGTGACAGGATGGAGCTTTTTATAGCGCCAAGAGGTGAGACGTAGGCCACTAGGAGAGGTAAGAACTCAGATGTTGAGAAGTCAGGTCCCTCTCAAATCCAGCCCCTCTCACTAGTGGAAGTTGTCGAAGTTGATTGCAGGTCTGTACCAAGATACCCTTGTGTTGCAGTGTCTGACAGATTGAACATTAAAATGGTATAAAATACCGACAGGTTGTTAGGTAAGACACATATGCAACAGTTAGGTATCTTTATTATGAAACGTTTCGCCTACACAGTAGGCTTCTTCAGTCAAGTACAGAAAAGTTGATAGAAGCAGAAGATACTTGAAGACGATGTAATCAGTCCATCACCCTTAAAGTTTTGAGGTGGTCAGTCCCTCAGTCTGGAGAAGAGCATTGTTCCATAGTATGAAACAATATGGAGAAGAAGTGACAGGATGGAGCTTTTTATAGCGCCAAGAGGTGAGACGTAGGCCACTAGGAGAGGTAAGAACTCAGATGTTGAGAAGTCAGGTCCCTCTCAAATCCAGCCCCTCTCACTAGTGGAAGTTGTCGAAGTTGATTGCAGGTCTGTACCAAGATACCCTTGTGTTGCAGTGTCTGACAGATTGAACATTAAAATGGTATAAAATACCGACAGGTTGTTAGGTAAGACACATATGCAACAGTTAGGTATCTTTATTATGAAACGTTTCGCCTACACAGTAGGCTTCTTCAGTCAAGTACAGAAAAGTTGATAGAAGCAGAAGATACTTGAAGACGATGTAATCAGTCAATCACCCTTAAAGTTTTGAGGTGGTCAGTCCCTCAGTCTGGAGAAGAGCATTGTTCCATAGTATGAAACAATATGGAGAAGAAGTGACAGGATGGAGCTTTTTATAGCGCCAAGAGGTGAGACGTAGGCCACTAGGAGAGGTAAGAACTCAGATGTTGAGAAGTCAGGTCCCTCTCAAATCCAGCCCCTCTCACTAGTGGAAGTTGTCGAAGTTGATTGCAGGTCTGTACCAAGATACCCTTGTGTTGCAGTGTCTGACAGATTGAACATTAAAATGGTATAAAATACCGACAGGTTGTTAGGTAAGACACATATGCAACAGTTAGGTATCTTTATTATGAAACGTTTCGCCTACACAGTAGGCTTCTTCAGTCAAGTACAGAAAAGTTGATAGAAGCAGAAGATACTTGAAGACGATGTAATCAGTCCATCACCCTTAAAGTTTTGAGGTGGTCAGTCCCTCAGTCTGGAGAAGAGCATTGTTCCATAGTATGAAACAATATGGAGAAGAAGTGACAGGATGGAGCTTTTTATAGCGCCAAGAGGTGAGACGTAGGCCACTAGGAGAGGTAAGAACTCAGATGTTGAGAAGTCAGGTCCCTCTCAAATCCAGCCCCTCTCACTAGTGGAAGTTGTCGAAGTTGATTGCAGGTCTGTACCAAGATACCCTTGTGTTGCAGTGTCTGACAGATTGAACATTAAAATGGTATAAAATACCGACAGGTTGTTAGGTAAGACACATATGCAACAGTTAGGTATCTTTATTATGAAACGTTTCGCCTACACAGTAGGCTTCTTCAGTCAAGTACAGAAAAGTTGATAGAAGCAGAAGATACTTGAAGACGATGTAATCAGTCCATCACCTTTAAAGTTTTGAGGTGGTCAGTCCCTCAGTCTGGAGAAGAGCATTGTTTTGAGAGGGACCTGACTTCTCAACATCTGAGTTCTTACCTCTCCTAGTGGCCTACGTCTCACCTCTTGGCGCTATAAAAAGCTCCATCCTGTCACTTCTTCTCCATATTGTTTCATACTATGGAACAATGCTCTTCTCCAGACTGAGGGACTGACCACCTCAAAACTTTAAGGGTGATGGACTGATTACATCGTCTTCAAGTATCTTCTGCTTCTATCAACTTTTCTGTACTTGACTGAAGAAGCCTACTGTGTAGGCGAAACGTTTCATAATAAAGATACCTAACTGTTGCATATGTGTCTTACCTAACAACCTGTCGGTATTTTATACCATTTTAATGTTCAATGAGCTCACTTACCTAGTGACCTTAAGCTCACTGACCGTCTGACCTCACTGACCTAGTGAGGTCAAATACTTCACTTAAAGGAGGAGCACAGAATCCGACCTAGTAGCACAAACTAGTTAGGTCTAACTCACACCCACCCACACCCACTCATGTATTTATCCAACCTATTTTTAAAACTACACAAGGTCTTAGCGTCTATGACGGTACTCGGGAGTTTGTTCCACTCATCCACAACTCTATTACCAAACCACTGCTTTCCTATATCCTTCCCGAATCTGAATTTTTCCAATTTAAAACCATTGCTGCGAGTCCTGTCTATGTTAGATATTTTTAGGACGCTATTTACATCCCTTTTATTAATTCCTGCTTTCCATTTATACACCTCATTCATATCTCCCCTAATTCTACTCTTTTCTAGAGAGTGCAGATTCAGGGCCCTCAGTCTATCCTCATAGGGAAGATTTCTGATACATGGGATCAACTTTGTCATCCTCCTTTGAACGTTTTCTAGTGTATTTATATCCATTCTGTAATACAGTGACCAAAACTGTGCAGCATAATCTAAATAAGGCCTAAGCAAAGATATACAGAGTTGAAAAACAACCTGAGGACTTCTATTATTTATATTCTTGCTATGAAGCCAAGGATTCTGTTAGTTTTATTGCGAAAACTTATGCACTGTTGTCTTGGTTTCAGATTACTGCTAACCAGGACTCCTAAATCCTTTTCGAAATCCGTAATGTTAAGATCTACATTATTTAGTTTATATGTGGCATGGTTATTTTCCTGTCCAACATTTAGAACTTTGCATTTGTCTATATTAAAGTGCATCTGCCACTTCTCCTACCACTGCATCAGTCTATTCAAATCATCTTGGAGTGCTCTAATGTCCTCATTAGAATGAATTGGACGGCCTATTTTGGTGTCATCAGCAAATCTTCTTATGTCGTTTCGCCACGCGGTGGCTTCTTCAGTCCAGTGCAGAGAAAGGTGGAAAATTGTATTAATGTTGGTTGAATTACTGACAATATGTTAGGTAAAACAACACAAGTGCAACTAATGTGACATTTTACTGTGGCAACGTTTCACTCTCCATGAGCGGCTTAACAGTTCCTTAGGGAGCGAGACGTTGCCACAATAATATGTCACATTAGTTTCATTTGTGTCCTTTTACCTAACAACATGGAAGATGAGGGGAAATATGAGGAATCAGTCCCTCAGCCTGGAGTCGATGTACTCACTTCAGACTTTAGTCAAGACTGAACACATCGACTCTAGCCTGAGGGACTGATTACCTGATACTCCTGCAACTCATATTCCACCTTTCTCTGCATTGGACTGAATAAGCCACTGAGTGGCGAAACGTTTCCAGAATAAAAGTTCCCAAATGTTGCACATTTATCAGCGTCTTCATTGTCAATGTGCAGGATGAGTAATGCAAAACAAATCTTGGCAATATTGAGAATGAATTGTAAGAAACTCAGGAGAGAAATCAGCAAGTGAAGAGGAACTCAGAGAGTGCAGCTCGTCTGCAATGAGCACCAACCAGTACTGAGTCTGATGAAAGCGTTCGTGAGACATAAACGAAAAATTGTAAGAAAGATAAGAGAATGTTGCTGAGAATGTTGCGACAAAACAGGGAAGTCTCCCCTCGTTAAACTTAAATACAATAAAATCGTGAATTGCGTATTTTTTATTCAGTTTACTTTTTTTATTTAAAATCTGTTTAAAATGATTTACAGTCGTTTAAGAAAAAATATTTTGTTTTGGTTTGTTTAAAAATTATATAAAAATTAAATAAAGGGCAAATTTGCAGCTACACGGCCCCAAATTAACACAATACTTCCTATTAAAATACACCAGCATTTGAGGTTTGAAGCTGATCAGTAGCAGCATTCACTAGCAATTATGTGGAAGCAATTTTTGCTTAATAAATTGGGCAAATTGAAATTTACACAGCTCTAAGCGAGCAACAAAAATGTTTCGTAATAAAGCCCACCAAGGGTAAAAATTTGAAGCAGATCAGAAAAAGCTTTCTTCAGTAATTAATCTCTTTCCATCATTTCCAAAATGGGCAGCACTGAAAATGAGTTGGGCCAACATTTTTGTTAGTGGGTTTGGGTTATAGAAGGACTTGCCTGGGATGGGCCAGTAGGCCTGTTGCAGTGTTCCACCTTTCTTATTTTCTTATGTTCTTATGTAAAAGTTTAAATTTTCACATATTCTCACAATTTTGGGATATAATCCTTTTTACAGACCGCATCGTCAGTAAGAAGAAATATGCTTTAATTATTAAATAAAAATTAATGTAACTATTTATTCAATAAAATTGGCACAGTAAGACTTAAATCACCTAATAGCAGCGTGAACTTTGTGTTGAGGACACAACACAAATGGTGAACATTTGAGGCTGATGAGTTGATTTATTCTCCAGTATGAAGAACAATAATACACAAATAACTTGCACTTAGGAAAGAGAGAAGCTAACAACGACGTTTCGGTCCGACTTGGACCATTTACAAAGTCATAAGCTTCTCTCTCCTATGTGTTGGTTATTTGTGTATTGTTCCAATTATATTATTGTGGCTTTTTGCAAACGAAAATTAACAGATACTTTCCTGGCCATAAGATGCATCAGCCTTTTAATGCTGAAGCCCATCAAAAAAACTAAACTGAAAATTATTTTACGTGGTTTAAAGGGAATAATTTAATGGTGCAGTCGGTACCTACAAATCTGATTTCACCCTCCGCCGTAGTCGTATTTTTTGACACCTTTTCTAAGAGTTTAAAGTTCCGCCAATGAGGGTTTTGGAAGTTATCCCAACCATTCCAGGATGCTGGGAATGGATTCAACAACTTTGATCATAAGGCATGTGAACATGTCAAGAATTTGATCCTCGCAAGTGTGTAAAAATTTGAAGCCCATAGGAAGATGCGTTCCCGAGTTGTTAGTTAAATATTGTGGAAAAGTTGGTGGGAGGAGAAAGAGAAAAATAATCAGGCAACCTCGTAAAGGTACCACTTTGACGATACCTAATTATACTTAATACAAAGAAAATTTATCTAAAAGAACTATAGAGATCTTACAATGTTTTATCCAACTTTACCGCGATTCATTGCGGTATAGACACAATTCGGTAGGATACAGGAAGGGTACAGGAACAATTTGATCGGGTACATTTTTACAGGTTTCTTTTTCTAAGATACGGGAACCATCTGAGTAGAGTACAGTTGTACATACAGCCTTAACTTTCTAGGGTACAAGACCCATCTTTACAGTTGTTCTAGTTTCGTTTTCTAAGGATACAGAAACCCTTTGGATCAAGACAGGAACTTGAAATTTTGGTTCAGAGGCGAAGAGTTTGGGAACCACTGGCCTAATAGAGCGCAATAAGTAACAGATCTGCAGTATTGTTTGCCTTAGGGAACACATTTCTGTAATGATGTTTGCATAAAGGAACAGAGATCAGAAACCTAAAGGAACACGGATCTATCTACAATATTGTTTGAATAAAGGAATAGAGATCTCCAATATTGCTTGCCTGAAAGAGCACAGATCTATGTGCAACGTTGTTTGCCTTAAGTAATACAGATATGAAATATTGTTTATCTAAAAAAAATCAGGAATCTAATTTCAGTAATGTTTTACCTAAACGAAATCAGATCTGCGGCATCTTTTAACAAACTGGAAACATTTATACAATATTGTTTACCTAAAGAAACAACACACATCTTCATTACTGTTTACGTTAAGGACTGCAGAGCATCATAATTGTTTCCTAAAGAGTACTCATATCTCATGTTGTTTGCCCCAAGCAACTCAGAAAAAGAAAAAAAAGGTTGACTGAAGGAGCGAAGGTTTAAAAACTGCAAATCTTCCTTTTTTTTCATGGTTCAAACAGGGTTCCAAACCTGCGGTACTTGTTTCCCCAGGACACACGAGGGAATTTTCAGGAATTATACAGTAAAGTTATCATAAACTGTTATTATTATATCTCGTTGATTTTTTTTTTGCATACTACTGCATCTGTTCATTTTTTTTATAGATAAACGTAACGTTCCGTTGTTTAAAAAAGAAGTATTGTAATGCAATACTTACACAAAAGTACATCATTAGTATATTCTTTTTGTAAAAATGGTAATAACTGAGAGTGACTCAGTCCCACAACTGAAGTCTCGGCTCTGAAAAAGCCGTCTCATCATTCACATGAAAATTCTCAGGAGCTGAAACAAGTGCAAATATTTCATGTCCTGATTAAATGGTTGAAGTTTATACCTATATTAGCATCTTCATTGAAAATAAATGATGCTCTCTTTCTTAAGTTGAAGAAATTAATCACATATTTTTTGCAAGCATCTTTATTATTGTGTTATTCACTTTAACTGTTTACGTATGAGTGAAGACAGCTTGTGCTTAGCAGTATTCTCTTTTTTTCCTATAGGAATTATAGTAATGTTCAGAGAAGTTATATGTTCAGATCGTCATCATTGTTCATCTAATGCAACGAAGATATTCCATTTCATTTGCCTAAAATAGTGCTGATCTTATGTTGTTTACCTTAAGGAACGCAGAGCTTAAATTCTTTACCTAAAGGAACGCAGAGCTTATATTGTTTACCCTAAGGAACGCAGATCTTAAATTGTTTACCTAAAGGAACGCGGATCTTCAATAACTCTTCACGTCTTATCAACAATACAATTTTCAGTTTTGTTAATTCTTTTCAAAGCTTTTTCCAGAATTCCTCGAGTCACTCACAAAAATCTTCATCCTCCGGACAACGTCCGCCTTATTACCCACTTCAGTTTTAATATTCATTATTTCAGGAAGCATTTAATTGATTTTATTATTTTCCTCGTTTAGAGTGATAAGAATGAGCAGGCAATTCCACTCTCATAAAATACACTTTTCTGTGTGTGAGAATGTGTAATCTAGTTTATTTTAATTTGGGCCAATTTTAACTTTTCGCATAATTTTGCAATATAAATGTCACACCGACTTCCAAGTAATTTGGACAATATTTCAAGAATAAAGTAAATAGATCATCAAACTTTGTTCATGGTAGTTGCCGTAGCAGCGAGATACCGAGACATTTGCGACGACAGTAAATAAGCAACACCACGGGATATATACAGCTAAAAGTGTATGTCTCTCAGTATATATACGCAGAGACTTTACTTCAGTACATGTTTTCGGGATTAAAGTATTCTCCTCGTGGATGCTCGTGGGCCCGAGATCGATCCCCGGCAAGGAAGGAAACTTTGAGCATGTTTCCTTTCATCTGTTGCTCCTGTTCACTTAGTAATAACTAGGTATCTGGGTGTTAGTCGACTGTTGTGGGTCGCATCCTGGAGCGGACAAGATTTGCCTGAAATGTTCTGCATAACCCAGGGCATTCTATATGGTTTGCCAATGATGTCAGCCAAGTCTGTATTAGTTCATTCATGTACTTGTAGAAATAAAGACTATTATTATTAGTAGTAGTACAAGTAGCAGTAGCAGCAATGGTAGTAGTTTCTGTTGGTTGTTGTGTGTAGTAACAAGTTTTTTTTTTAATTGTGTTGTATTAGTAATCGTCATTCTATTAGAAATAGTTGATTCTTACATAGGTACATTGAGAAGGGCAATGGGAGCTGCACCTGCACTCATTCACATGCACTGTGTTATTCTATATTAGATTCAATCACCGCAACTACATTTTCAAACCATTTTCATTGCTGAAATGCATCAACTTCCTCCTTAGTTATTCGTGTTTCCCAACAAAGGAATTTTCTTGCAAAGCGATCGTTAAGAAAGTTCAAGCAAGTTGATTTTGACGAATCTCAAGAATGGCTGATCGACAGCAGGAAGAGAAGAGAGACGGTGGCACAAAAGGGATCACAAGACACGAACCACGTCTGCCATAGCATGAAGGAGTCTCTCGTACAATTTAAGATCTCAGATCTCTCTTGATGCAAGAAAAATGTTTGGACTTATAGAACACAGTGTTGCTGAAGATGAAGAAACTTGTGTAGGTAGGCAGAGAGCAACAGAGTAAAACACTGTTCTCGCTGCTTTGAAGAAATTTCAGGTTTTTTTAGCCCCATGCATTCCACATATTCTTAAAGCACAACCGAGAAAGACCTGGCTATCAAAGAAATCTGGAAATCTCAACTGAAACCTGAAGAATCATGTCAGGAACAGTGAGAAAATATTATTTAACAAGCTTTTACCAAAGCTAAAGAATAAATCGAGAGCATTGCAATCAAATCTGTCAATATTTAATTCAGGAAGAATAGTGCTCTGACATTTGACAACTTATATCAACGCCATAACAAGAAAGAAAACAAAGGAAAAAGCGAGCATATAACCATGAAAGTTGACCAAGACTGCCAATAGCGTATGCTTGCTGCATACGTTATTGGCAGTGAAGCAAACTATCCGCGGTTCTTCTGTACTAGCTAATGCCAGCCACGTACTTAGAAAAAAAATTAATATCTTTAAACCCATTCCAAGGCCTTTCTTGCCAAGTATTTATTGACTGACATCGAATGTCCGGCAACAGTTAGCCTGCACAATACATTATGTCTCCTCATAGTCAGTAAAGTACTCGCAGTTGCAATGGGTAAACCACCAAAATGCATGACGTTCAGAGAAGGCGCTCAGTTGCGTTATCACATGAAGAACAGTATTCAAATATTCCGAAATGGGACTTACGCAGGCCCAAAACAGTCTAACCTTTTCTCTGGCTAGGAATGGCCAGCTGTTACGGTTTAAGTAGGTAACTAAATGATTTAGTAATAAAGTAAATAAGTATGCAAGAACGTTTTATTTAGACTCTGGGCACATTATACATTTTTTAATGTAATTATCTTGACACACGAATGTCATGGGGTACATAAAAATACATTATGTAGAATTAACCTAGACATTCTCCAATGACCTCATAAAAATCAGCTTGATCAAAATTGGAACACGAAAATTTAAAACAAAATTAAGGCAAAGCTTCCAATGAGAGAGGAAAAAAAAAATATTAGCACTAAAAGTTTGTAACTGTAAAGGAAATGTCTTCTCCAGTTATTGTAGGGAATCCAACACAATTTGAACTTATACAGTCATTACCCCTCCAAAAAAGGTTTCATCAATTTCAACGATACATCAACCATTAGAAATTGATGTTCACAATTGTTATTTTTAAATTTTAATCAGGGAATAAAATTAAGTCTGTAGGGGTCATAACGCGCCTGTGGAATGAGAAGCATTCAAATTTAACTGAAGGAAGGGGTGAATATGTCCAATTCCTTTAATCAAGAGCCCTTATCTATCTTGAAAGTAGTCCCTTGAAGAAGCTTAGTCCAGATACTTACTAGGTACTACGAACTCGAATTTTCGCTCACTTCCTGCGTGAAATATGCGGCCACGTAGATCACGTTGCACAATGCACTCCTTCGTAAAGTAACGTGGCCATTTTCAGTGCAGTCGGCCATTCCGTTAAGGTTAGACAGCCATTTTTTTGTGGTGTTAGTTCATTGCTGCTACTTTATTGTGTAACAGAACGGAATCTTTGAAGAAATAGCGTGTGTGTGAAATTTTGTTTCAAGCTCAGTGCAATGGCAAGTGAGCTCATAATATACTTTAGCAAGCATTAAACGTTGAAGCAGTGGGTCAGAAAGTGTTCTGAATGATTTTCTCGATTCATAGCTGGACGAACATCAGTTGAGGATAATGAACACTGATCATCCATCATCATCAAAAGCAGACACCAACATCGAAAATGTGATGAAGGTTATTCATGAAGATCGTCGTCAGTGTCCAGGGCACTGCAAGTGTTGTGAAAATTTCTTATAGGTCGTGTCAAAACATTTTGACTGAAAATTTGAACATGAGGCGAGTGGCTGCAAAATATGTGTTCTGAGTGCATGTCAGCATAGTTGCTGATCCCCTACATGTGTTGTATAGCTTATCTGAGTATCATAGTTAGTACCATCCAAATGTTTTACATACATGACCCCTTGCTAGGCTCAGTGACTAGCTTGTGTGACGTCACATGATGCTGTTGTGAGCGCTGCACTCCCATGATCATTCTCACTCCGTGCTTAGGTCTACAACAGGCAACACAGGCAGGCTGGGCTCCCCTCTTCACCCTCTGCTAATATAAGTGTTACCATCCAACAAGTGTGTTTAACTCCAATCATCACATCTTCACGAACCCTCCCAACAAATGGTGGCAGCTGTGGGATCGTAATTCTGACGATTACATCGATTTCTGGAGATAAATTTCTACTGAGCCAGTCGCCATTTCCTGACTGCTTAGGCCTTCACATCCCAAGCCAGCACCCACCACTACTTCCTGGTCAGTTCTTGTGTCTTCTCTGCTTATTTGCATTACTACCGAGGGGTTGACCCGGGTTTGCAAATTAAGCCAAGCCACCAAGCCAGTCTGTAGGGGAGTCAAGCCCTACACCATCCAGCCTGTCTTAGGTACCAGCCTTGCCTGCTAAGCCAGCTTTCCACCCCTGCTGTGCTCATTGTTACAAGTTCTCAAGCCAGTCTGTGTGAAGGGTTAAGCCAAGCAAGCCAGCAACTAACCCAGGTGGCTTAACCCAGTACTCAAGCAAGCCACGTGGGTACAGCCTTCTCCTTCACTCTGTGCTTCAAGTTCCAAGCCATCCTGAGTGCTCGTACCATCCCTGTGGTGTCATGCTATTTTGTGGGTTTTTAAGCCAGCCTGGCTTAGAATATTTTCATGCCTAGTGTGGGTGTCCCCAGAGCACGTGGCTTATGCCACTTATCCTGTAGGCCGAGCCACTGCGCAGTGTTCCACCGCACTGCCTCACTCACCCACATCTCACTGCCACTGTTTTTTACCCTTATATTCCGGTTCTAGCACCATATTTTACAGACCACATAGGGGTCAAGATGCAAGATTGTTCCTTCGTCCCTGTGCGCCAACGTAAAAGCCTCCTGTGTGTGTCTATCATCTCTAATTCTTCGAGAACTCGCCGAGTAGTGGTAGTGGAGTGCCACGCCAGCTACAACCAACCTTTCCTGCACCTCCCACCACTACCCTCATTCTTCACTAAAGTTGCTCCAGTGATGATAAATATTTTTATAGAGACATTTGCGAGTGTTGAGACTTTTTTTTTTTGTTCTCAGTGATTTCTTAGAGACATTTCTTTCCAGTGATTTCTTATTAACTTTCAGTGACTCTTGATTAGACTCAGTGTTCATTGCATTCTGTTTGCAATATTAACTTTTTTCTTCAGTGTTAATTTTTTGGCTTTATTTTATGTCTGTTGTGTTGTAATCCTTTTTTTTTATATACATGAAGTAAGTATTTTCCCTTTTTCTCTGTTGTGTGCAATATATAAGCAGTATAAACGTGTGTTCACACTTCACAATTATCTTGTGTTCACAGTATTGTGTTCCTTGGCTAGTAATTTATGCAGTGAAGTAATTCAGTAACTTGTTATCTTATATTCTGCATTACAACTCAGTGTTGTCTCAGTTATTTTTTTTTTCTCCCAGCATTTGTGTCCTTGCTGATTTTTTTTTATTCTTCCATTTGCCATTTTTTTCTGTGTGTTGAACATTCTTGTGTTAATTCTTTTCATTTAGCCAGTGTCTAATTTGTCTTATCTCCACAGATAGTGTCATTATTTTGTTTGAAGGAAGAGAATTATTTTCCAATTTTTGTCACTCCAAGCCTCATTGCAAGAAAATTCTCATAGTATTGTGCATATATTGCTGTGTTGTATTCTGCATTATTGTAAGTGTTAACCTTTCTCTGTTTTGTGTTTTATGCCCTCTATTATCATTTTTCATATTTCATTGAACAAATTCGCTCTTAGTGCAATTTTTTTAACTTTTTTCTTTTAAAGTAAAGTATTCTTTTTGTTCAGTGTTTGCTTAAGCTGCAATTAAGAGTTAAAGTGCTCAATCAGTTCATTCCTCGATAATATTTTTTTTTTTTGCTCTTGTAAACTGCATTTTCTTGTGTGTGCAATTTTTTATTATTGCAGTATTGCCTCATTTTGTAATGATTCTTGTGTAAATATTGTGCTGCCATTAATTTTTTTCTTTCAGAATTTTTTTTTTTATGTAGTGTTGTGTTGTGCAGTACTTTTAACTAGTATTTGTTATTTGCAATATTGTTACAGTTCATCTCAGTGCAATATTTTGTGATTTCAGTTTCACATTCCTTGTTCTGTGCATAATATTTTATTCTTTGTGTGTCATTTTATTTTATTTTTAGTGAATTGCTTTCCTAGTTTGTTTTAATTGTGCACAAGATTTATTGATTATATTTTATCATTTTTTGTTTGATTTATCACTTACTGTTGAATTCCTTTATTGAAATGAAAGTACAGACAACTCACTGTGCCATTAATTCAATTTAAAGTAAATTCGAGTAAATTTGATTTGAGTAAAGTACAGTTTCTCTTGATTATCAAAGTGTTACTTATCCAGTTGAGTATTTTTTTTTTTATGTGAGTTTTCCTTGCTCTATAGTGTGACTTGATATTTTTTTTTCTTTACTTATGCAGAATAGTTAAGTATTTACTTCCCATTTAAGTTTACTGTGTCATATATTCTCTCTATTATTCTCACTTTTATGTCCTTGAGTAAGTTCCCTGAGAAGATGTCCAGTCACTTTTGAATGCTCACTTAGTGTATCATGCCAGTCAAAGTAAATGTGAATCAGTCGACAGTCCCAATATCTCCTTACCGACTGAAAGACAGTACCTAGCTAGACAATGTGTTTGTTCTCACAGCTTGTATTTGAGATGTGTTAAAGCGCTGCAGAATGTGAAGTTCAGATTAAGTTCCTATAGATCCGTGAATTACTTATTAACGTAGCCGAGCGGTCAGGCACTAGTAACTCTGTCACTCCCATCTGTGTTCCACCTACACCTTCAGACATACAAGATAGTGTTCAGTTGCCTCATGTGTCCGAGGACACTCAGGCTGCCTTGAATGCTCATCCTATCCCTGCATTGTCTGCTAGTTCAAGTAGTAGTTTCTCCACAAGGGACGCCTTGTTGGAAAACGATTACTTGAAACTAGTAACGCCATCTCTTGTTGATGTCACATGCCGTCTGCAGAAAGACGTCTCTGTCGCGGCTAGTGTACTCACTAGAATGTCTGTTGTTGTTCCTAGTGTTCTAGATGGTGATCCCATCCTAGTTGACAGTAATTCTTGCAATGTACAATGTTGTTCTCGAGTAATCTTCACGTTGTTAACGTTTGTAAGTGTAGTTTCTTCATAGTTGGTACCTCGTGTTACTGTGTGCGACTCATATTGAATACCAGTCTTGTTGACCGTGTTAATTTCTTTTCCTCTGTGCTTGCAGTGAGAGATAGTAGATCCATTCTCCTTTGCTCATATTGCATGTTAAAGCATTTCTTTTTTCAACCGGGGAGAGTCATCCACTCCATCGAGTTTCTTCATTTCTCCAGTAAGAAAGAACCGATCCCTTGTGGTCTGGTGTGATTCGATTCCTGCTCCAGGAAGATCTTATTTTGACTGTGAAGCCACCAGCACCCATTAGTGACTTTGTCATGAGTCAAGAGTTACTGTATCAAACAGCCAAGTTGGGTACTCCAGGCAGAAGAGTATACCAGTTAGTAATTCCACAGTCACTAGTGAATGTTTACCTGGAGTTTACCTGGAGAGAGTTCCGGGGGTCAACGTCCCCGCGGCCCGGTCTGTGACCAGGCCTCCTGGTGGATCAGAGCCTGATCAACCAGGCTGTTGCTGCTGGCTGCACGCAAACCAACGTACGAGCCACAGCCCGGCTGATCAGGAACTGACTTTAGGTGCTTGTCCAGTGCCAGCTTGAAGACTGCCAGGGGTCTGTTGGTAATCCCCCTTATGTGTGCTGGGAGGCAGTTGAACAGTCTCGGGCCCCTGACGCTTATTGTATGGTCTCTTAACGTGCTAGTGACACCCCTGCTTTTCATTGGGGGGATGGTGCATCGTCTGCCAAGTCTTTTGCTTTCGTAGTGAGTGATTTTCGTGTGCAAGTTCGGTACTAGTCCCTCTAGGATTTTCCAGGTGTATATAATTATGTATCTCTCCCTCCTGCGTTCCAGGGAATACAGGTTTAGAAACCTCAAGCGCTCCCAGTAATTGAGGTGTTTTATCTCCGTTATGCGCGCCGTGAAAGTTCTCTGTACATTTTCTAGGTCGGCAATTTCACCTGCCTTGAAAGGTGCTGTTAGTGTGCAGCAATATTCCAGCCTAGATAGAACAAGTGACCTGAAGAGTGTCATCATGGGCTTGGCCTCCCTAGTTTTGAAGGTTCTCCTTATTATTTTTCCATGCCTGTCAAATGTTTTCTAGCAGATTTTGTGGCGAATTTGATACCTCATGTTTATATCTGAGTAATAAATTTCTCATCGGTTCATATTGTTTTCTTGAAGGTGAGATCAGTGTCTGCCGACACATCTGCACACGGTGCTGTGGCTGACATCTTTGTCTATGTCGGATATGAGGATGAGGAACAAGATGGGAGCGAGTACTGTGCCTTGTGAAACAGAGCTTTTCACCGTAGCTGCCTCGGACTTTACTCTGTTGACGACTACTCTCTGTGTTCTGTTAGGAAATTATAGATCCATCGACCGACTTTTCCTGTTATTCCTTTAGCACGCATTTTGTGCGCTATTACGCCATTGTCACACTTGTCGAAGGCTTTTGCAAAGTCTGTATATATTACATCTGCATTCTTTTTGTCTTCTAGTGCATTTAGGACCTTGTCGTAGTGATCCAATAGTTGAGACAGACAGGAGCGACCTGTTCTAAACCCATGTTGCCCTGGGTTGTGTAAATGATGGGTTTCTATATGGGTGGTGATCTTGCTTCTTAGGACCCTTTCAAAGATTTTTATGATATGGGATGTTAGTGCTATTGGTCTGTAGTTCTTTGCTGTTGCTTTACTGCCCCCTTTGTGGAGTGGGGCTATGTTTGTTGTTTTTAGTAACTGTGGGACGACCCCCGTGTCCATGCTTCTTCTCCATTGGATGGAAAAGGCTCGTGATAGGGGCTTCTTGCAGTTCTTGATGAACACAGAGTTCCATGAGTCTGGCCCTGGGGCAAAGTGCATGGGCATGTCATTTATCGCCTGTTCGAAGTCATTTGGCGTCAGGATAACATCGGATAGGCTTGTGTTAATCAAATTTTGTGGCTCTCTCATAAAAAATTCATTTTGATCTGCGACTCTCAGTCTGGTTAGCGGCTTGCTAAAAACTGAGTCATATTGGGACTTGAGTAGCTCACTCATTTCCTTGCTGTCATCTGTGTAGGACCCATCTTGTTTAAGTAGGGGCCCAATACTGGACGTTGTTCTCGATTTTGATTTGGCATAGGAGAAGAAATACTTTGGGTTTCTTTCGATTTCATTTATGGCTTTTAGTTCTTCCTGCGATTCCTGACTCCTAAAGGATTCTTTTAGCCTAAGTTCGATGCTTGCTATTTCTCTGACCAGTGTCTCCCTACGCATTTCAGATATATTGACCTCTTTTAGCCGCTCTGTTATTCTTTTCCGTCGCCTGTAAAGGGAGCGCCTGTCTCTTTCTATTTTACATCTACTCCTCCTTTTTCTTAGAGGAATAAGCCTTGTGCATACATCGAGTGCCACCGAGTTAATCTGTTCTAGGCATAAGTTGGGGTCTGTGTTGCTTAGTATATCTTCCCAGCTTATATCGGTTAGGACTTGGTTTACTTGGTCCCACTTTATGTTTTTGTTATTGAAGTTGAATTTGGTGAAGGCTCCCTCGTGACTAGTCTCATTATGTCGGTCTGGGGCTCCACGCATACATGTCTGAACCTCAATTATGTTGTGATCTGAGTATATTGTAGTATAATGTAGCTGTATCTTTTGTAGATACTTGTTCAGATCTCCCTCAGTCAAGGCATGAGTTAGCCATTGCAAAGGAATTCGATCCTCCCATAGACGATAACCATTCTGCATATGTAAATCTTACCCTCGCAGAGTTGGGGTTAAATGTACATAGCCTGTATAATTAGATGTCCATGATGAATGAAGTCGTCAACTGTGTGTTGTTATTAGCTGATCAGTTTTCAGATTTTTTTTTTTTTGTTTACGTTTCCTCCGAATTCTGAGAATTTAGCAGTAATGATCTGTGCATGCCAGATCTGCCTTTGCTGTTAATTTACTTTCACCTTTGTAAATATATATTCTTCCTCAGAATCAGTAGAGTGCATGAATACAGATCGATCAATCAATACCATCCTTTAGTCCTAAGTTACATATGTCTTTGTTATTGTATAGAATCAGCCCAGAGCCACCTTCCTGTTCAGCCTATAGCATAGTATTGTATGTCGAGACGACATACGTAACATGACCGAGCTATCAGCATAGTTACTGATCCCCTACATGTGTTGTATAGCTTATCTGAGTATCATAGTTAGTACATCCATACGTTTTACATACATGACCCCTTGGTAGGCTCAGTGACTAGCTTGTGTGACGTCACGTGATGCCGTTGCGAGCGCTGCGCTCCCGTGATTGTTCTCACTCTGCGCTTAGGTCTATAACAGGCAACACAGGCAGGCTGGGCTCCCCTCTTCACCCTCTGCTAATATAAGTGTTACCATCCAACAAGTGTGTTTAACTCCAACCGCACATCTCCACAAACCCTCTCAACATGCAGACTCAAGATCAGAAAGATTACCATTTTGATGTTTGTTAGGACGTCAAAAAGCAAGTCAAATATGACCCAGATATTCATTCTAAGGTCATTATAGCCTACGCAACTTGAATCTCTGGCTACGACTTAGAGACCAAGCATTAGTTTTCTCAATGGGAAAGCCCCAGCTCACTCAGACCATAAAAGGCATGCGAAGTCAAGAGCAATATCTAAAGCATACCAGTTATTTGTTTGGTTTTTTTGACAAACTGAGAATCGTTTATCAGGAATTTTCCAGCAGGGCAGAGAGCAAACCAAAATTTTATCATTGAGGTTCTGAGATATTTGAGGGAAGACATGAGAAGGAAACGCTCGGCATTGTGAGCATCCAACAATTAGTCCAGTCACCATGACGATGCCACTGATCATACGGCACTGTCTGTCTAGCTTTTTCTGCCCAAAAGCAAGATGGCGGTCATTCCCATCTTCTCTACCACCTGAATCTACTTTCCTGAGACTTCTTTCTCTTCCCAAAAATAAAAAAAATGGTACTCAAGGGGCTGTGTTTTAACGAAGTGGAGAAGATCCGAGCATAATCGCAGGCCGCGCTAAACGCTGTTTGGAAACAAGAGTTCTAGAAATGTTTCGAGAAGTGAGAGAGACGCTGTGATCAATGCTTCGAGGGAGACAACTTCAACTAGGTGCTTAGGTAAGCCTATATAATTTTTTCGAGGCAGTATGAGGTTACACCTCATTATTCAAAGTATTGTTATACCATTTCAAAACTAAAGCTGGCAAAATGGAACCTACACACTCCATTAACAACATTAACGTCTACTAAGTAGGATGCACGAATGTAGGAATTTTTAATCCAATCAGCTGAGACCATCTAAAGTTAAAGCATGGAAACCAATTTTAGAAATGGTTAATATAAAATTACGCAAAGGAGCTACACTTACTAG
>NC_091311.1:19634974-19642474 GCF_038502225.1 Cherax quadricarinatus
CACACACACGCACACACACACACATACACGAATGTGTGTGAGAGATAAAAAAACATTTTCTTTCGAATAGCCAATCACTGACGTCATAGACAATAGACCGGTAAATCTTCGCTGTCAATTGGCCATTACGGATCTGCCTGGGTCGTTAAGAAGGCCGTTTAGTGCCTCTTCGTGATTAAGGAGACCTGTCTCTGAGTTTATTTGATATTTCTTCCTTTCCATACACAACACACACACACACACTCATACACACACACACACACACACACACACACACACACACACACACACACACACCCACATACACACACACACACACACACTCACACACACACACACATACATACACACACACACAAACATACACGCACACACAGGAACCATACATAGTTTAAGAAGAGGTATGATAAAGCTCATGGAGCAGGGAGTGGGAGGACCCAGTAGCGGTCAGTGAAGAGGCGGGGCCAGGAGCTGAGTCTCGACCCCTGCAACCACAATTAGGTGAATACGCACACACACACACACACACACACACACACACACACACACAGCCTGGCAAACCTACGGATAGCGCTCCGATACCTCAGTAAGGATTCGTTCAAGACTCTGTATACCATTTACGTCAGGCCCATACTGGAGTATGCAGCACCAGTTTGGAACCCACACCTAGCCAAGCACGTCAAGAAATTTGAGAAAGTGCAAAGGTTTGCTACAAGGCTAGTCCCAGAGCTACGGGGATTGTCCTACGAAGAAAGGTTGAGGGAAATCGGCCTGACGACACTTGAGGACAGGAGGGTCAGGGGAGACATGATAACGACATATAAAATACTGCGCGGAATAGACAAGGTGGACAAAGACGGGATGTTCCAGAGAAGGGACACAGGCACAAGAGGCCACAATTGGAAGTTGAAGACTCAGATGAATCAAAGGAATGTTAGGAAGTATTTCTTCAGTCATAGAGTAGTCAGGCCGTGGAATAGCCTAGAAAGTGACGTAGTGGAGGCGGGAACCATACATAGTTTTAAGGCGAGGTATGATAAAGCTCATGGGGCAGGGAGAGAGAGGACCTAGTAGCAATCAGCGAAGAGGCGGGGCCAGGAGCTATGAATCGACCCCTGCAACCACAAATAGGTGAGTACAAATAGGTGAGTACACACACACACAAGTGCAAAGTAATGAAGATTGGGAAAGGGCAAAGAAGACCGCAGACGGAGTACAGTCTTGGGGGGTCAGAGACTACAAACCTCATTCAAGAAAAAAGATCTTTGGGTGAATATAACACCACGCACATCTCCTGAGGCGCACATCAACCAAATAACTGCTGCAGCATATGGACACTTAGCAAACCTAAAAACAGCATTCCGCCATCTTAATAATGAAACGTTCAGGACCCAGCACACAGTGTACGTTAGGCCCATATTGGAGTATGTGGCACCAGTTTGGAACCCACATCTGGCCAAGCACGTAAAGAAACTAGAGAAAGTGCAAAGGTTTGCAACAAGACTAGTCACAGAGCTAAGGGCTATGTCCTACGAGGAGAGGTTAAAAGAAATCGAGCTGACGACACTGAAGGACAAGAGAGATAAGGGGGACATGATAACGACATATAAAATACTGAGAGGAATTGACAAGGTGGACGAAGACAGAATGTTCTAGAGATGGGACACAGCAACAACGGAACACAGTTGGAAGTTGAAGACAGATGAATCACAGGGATGTCACGAAGTATTTCTTCAGTCACAGAGTAGTCAGGAAGTGGAATAGTTTGGGAAGGGATGTAGTGGAGGTAGGATCCATTCATAGCTTTAAGCAGAGGTATGATAAAGCTCATGGTTCAGGGAAAGTGACCCAGTAGCGACCAGTGAAGAGGCTGGCCCAGGAGCTCTGACTGTACCCCTGCAACCACAACTAGGTGAGTACAACTAGGTGAGTAAAGTCATGGAACCCAAACCTGGTCAAACACGTCAAGAAATTTGAGAAAGTGCAAAGGTTTGCACCAAGATTGGTTCCAGAGCTCAGGGAAGTGTCCTACGAAGAAAGGTTAAGGGAAATCGGCCTGACAACACTGGAGGACAGGAGGGTTAGGGAAGACATGAGAACGACATGAAAAATACTGGAGGGATAGATAAAGTGAACAGAGGCAGGATGTTCCAGATATGGGACACAGAAACGAGGGTCACAGTTGGAAGTTGAAGTATAACGGGTTTGTTTGGTGATCTGGTAGCGGGGAGTAAATGATATACGATCTTTGGAGGCTTCTTTTTTTATTGTTAAGTCGTGGTGGGTACACAGGCTTGTGTGTTTGTGCCCATGGCCAGGGCAGGGCCATCCCACGAGAGAGAGCTGGGAGTAGGCCTTCTGTCTTGCTGCTAGGCCGCTGTGTGAGTGAGAGCGAGGCAAGGCTGGGCATACTGAAGTGGCAAGGCCTATAGGTGGCAGCACCAGCATGGCGCGAAATATGAACTAAGCTGGCAGACAGCATGGGCTGTCTGTGCAGACAGTACAGGCTGTCTACATACGCTCGGCCACCTACCGCGCGTCGTCCCGACGCGACGATACTGGTGGTAAAAGGAACTCGGTCTCTCTCTCATAGGAACAGGGCACAGAACACAAAATAAAAACATATATATACATATGAACATGGAAAAAAAACTTCCTACAGGGAGGGAAGAAAAAACATGTGGGGTGTGCTAAACATCGTGGTCATAGGCAGTGAGCATCGAAGTGCATCACTGCGCGCCTTCCTGCGTCTGGACAGATACTGCAACACGGGAGACATCGCTGCGGCTGTGCTGTGACGTAACAGGGTACGGTCTCCTCTGGAACGGTGAAGCAGACATCGTAGGAGTCGCTGCAGGTTTCACTCAACCTGAGGCACAACATGCTGGTGCCCTCGAGTGAGGCGTCGACAAAACTCGGCAACTGGGCAGGACTTCTGGCAAGCGACTCAGGAGGACACTTCTCGACTGGTACTGTCGCTGGGCTGTCACTGCCGGCGAGCGTGGAGCGAGTTGTGGAGCGAGGCGTGGCAGAGACGACTGGGCGAAACATCTGGGAGTCGTAACATCATACACCAGACTGCAGTGAGCGAGCTAGCAGTCAAAGTGACATCTTCTTTGTGCAGGCTGCTCACTGAAGCTTGTGACACGAGGCTGACACAGCACCTGCCGACAGGGCTAACTGCGGCTTGGCGAGTATCATTCGGCAGTTGGAGTTATAGCAGAGATTAGTCTAAGCATCCCCAGGCTTGTTTCTCTACATATAACTGCACTCTGACGGTCTGGAGGTGAAGTGAAACAAATCTCGATGGGAATCGTAGCAGGTACGATTCTGCAGAACATCACGAGCGACGAGCATAAAAGCTTTCTGTACAAGAGGGCTCAGGCTCAGGGCTGTCTGATAGCTGTCAAACATACTGGTCACACGGGTGACTTAACACATTGGTGCTACTCAGGTCTGGCTCAGACCTCACTGGACACACGGAAACTTTAAAAACACACCACGGTACAACATGGCTTAAACTAGCAAATGATGTTTTTTTGTGCACAAAACTGACACTAAGACATATACTAAAATGTGAGAACACTGACTGAGAGGAATTAATTAACACGACATATATCTTCTCTCAATCTTCTCGACAATACTGAAACAATTACTGAACACTCGATGGTGACATCATGTGATGTCAGGCGTGATGTCGCGAGGTGACGTCAGCAGCACTGTGACGTCAGCAGACATCGTGAGATGACGTCAGCAGACATCGTGACGTCATGAAGTCGGGCAGCATCGTGGGTGACGTCGATGTGACGCGGGCAGCAGACCACAGCATGTGGTCTTGGGACATCTGGTAACTCACGTAGCTCGTAGGTCTACGTGACATCTCCCACACCCACGTGGCGTCGCGATCCACGTGGCGTCGTGATCTACGTGGCATGCTGGTCCACGTAGCTTCGAGTGGCCTCGGGCACTCGGATACACAGCTCTGGCAATGAATTCACACGAAAAACAACAGAAAGCACAGCAGAGGGAGTGGGCAGTGGTGAGTGGTGTATGGTAGTGTGGTGGCGAGGAGCGTGGGTGAGTGTATGGCAGGGCGAGCATCTGGCCATTCCTCCTCCTCCACCCACAAACACGTGGAGAAGCTCACACTGGACGCAGAAATCGCCACAAAACTCATCTCTGGCTTGCTGAAACAGCTGTGCTGAGCTGAACAACAAGAGCAACATACAAGTGACGCTGAACACGTGACTTGAGAAACAGCGTGGGACACTGTAGCGTGGAGTCACTGGGACGCCACTCACAATTCTCGAAGAAATTCGGCAAATTTCGGCTGGATCCTGCTTGTACCTGTGTCTGGATGCACAAACGTGCAGACACGACATCAGGATAACTCGTTGAGAGACGGATGCTTCTTGTATGGGATGATGAAGTGAAGATGACTTCATCCCTCTTCCTTCCTCTATCAGGGCAAACACAACTGCCGCGACCACCGCTGGTACCATTTATAACGGGTTATTTGGTATTCTGGTAGCGGGTGGTTAATGATACGTCTTTGGAGGCTTCTTACTTTATTGTTAAGTCGTGGTGGGTACACAGGCTTGTGTGTTTGTGCCCATGGCCCGGGCAGGGCCATCCCACGAGAGAGAGCTGGGAGTAGGCCTTCTGTCTTGCTGCTAGGCCGCTGTGTGAGTGAGAGCGAGGCAAGGCTGGGCATACTGAAGTGGAAAGGCCTATAGGTGGCAGCACCAGCATGGCGCGAAATATGAACTAAGCTGGCAGACAGCATGGGCTGTCTGTGCAGACAGTACAGGCTGTCTACAGAAGACTCACATGAGTCAAAGAGATGTTAGGAAGTATTTCTTCAGCCATATAGTTGACAAGAAGTGGAATAGCCTAAAAAGAGACGTAGTGGTGGTAGGAACCATATATAGTTTTAAAACGAGGTTTGATGAAGCCCACGGAGCAGGGGGAGAGAGGTCCTAGTAGCAATCAGTGAAGAGGGGGGCCAGGAGCTGTGAATCGACCCCTGCAACCACAAATAGGTGAGTACACACACACACACACACACACACACACACACAAACACACATACACTCACACACACACACACATTCACACACACACACACATACACACACACATACACTCACACACACACTGCCACACACACACACACACACACACACACACACAAACACACATACACTCACACACACACACACATTCATGCACACACACATACACAAACACACACACACACACAAACACACATACACTCACACACACACACATACACACAGTGCTGAAGGCATTGTTTATGAGCGCCATCTGCTGCAGGTAAGCGACACCTGCAGAACATGCCTGAAATTAATCGTCACAATAGCAAGAGTGAGAGTTACAGGTCGGTAGATGACAGTGTCTTGTGGTGAGTTACAAGTCTGGTGGATAACTGCGTCTTGTTGGTGAGTTACAGGTGTGGTGGATGACTGCGTCTTGCTAGTAAGTTACAAGTCTGGTGGGTGACAGTGTCTTGCTGGTGAGCTGCAGGTTTGGTAGATGACTGTGTCTTGCTGGTGAGTTACAGGGTGGATGACTGTCGTGTTGGTGAGTTACAGGTATGGTGGATGACTGTGTCTCGTTGGTGATTTACAGCTTTGGTGGCTGACAATGTCTTGCTAAGAATATACCATCTAATAATTACCGTGGAATTTATAGTGATAGTTACTATGGAATCACCATCACTGCTGTCACACATTGTTTTTAGTGGTTTCCTTGCCATCTTCGTATTGCAAGAGCTCATTATATATATATATATATATATATATATATATATATTATATATATATAATTATATATATATATATGTCGTGCCGAATAGGCAGAACTTGCCATCTTGGCTTAAATAGCAACGCTCATCTTGCCATATAAGACAAGCGAAAATTTGTGTATGCAATAATTTCGCCAAAATCATTCTGAACCTAACGAAAAAAATATATTTCAATGTGTTTGTTTAGTATTAAATTACTGTAAACGTTTTTAAAATATATTTAGTAGGATTAGGCTAAAATAAATTGCGCTTGTTAGAATAAGGTTAGGTAAGTTTTCTAAGATTCTTTTGGTGCAAAATTAAAAATTTGTACATTAACATCAATGAAAAAAATATATCTTTAAACGTATAAGAGAAATTTTTAGAAAGGACTTAATTTTAAATGAGTTCTTGCTAATTGACCAGTTTTACATATTCGGCACGACATATATATATATATATATATATATATATATATATATATATATATATAAATGTCGTGCAGAATATGTAAAACTGGTCAAATAGCAAGAACTCATTTAAAATTAATTTCTTTCTGAAATTTTCTCTTATACGTTTAAAGTTATATTTTTTTCCATTAATGTTAATGTAAAAATTTATAATTTTGCACCAAAAGAATCTTAGAAAACTTACCTAACCTTATTATAACACGAACGATTTATTTTAGCCTAACCCAACTAAATATATTTTAGATTTGTTTACAATAATTTATTAAACACAGTGAAATATATTTTTTTCGTTAGGTTCAGAATGATTTTGGCGAAATTATTGCATACACAAATTTTTACTTGTCCTGTAGTACAAGATGAGCGTTGCTATTTAAGCCAAGATCGCAAGTTCTGCCTATTCGGCACGACATATTTATATATATACGAGGGGAGTTGAAGAGTTGAATGATAGCTCTAGGCCTTTCGCTTTGCAATCAAGAGATCCTCAGGAGCTTGCAATGTTGCAGAAAAGAGAAGGTTCTAGCAAATACGATCACAGGAAGCGCCTTTCTGCAACAATTCAAGCTTTTGATGTGTTCATTGCAACGCATAAGGCTTAGAGCTATCACTCAACTCCCCACCTAGTTTTTTTTGCATTAAAAAGTATATTACTGTCAGTGAATATACATTTAGAGTATACTTTAATCCTGACACTGAGATTTGAATATTCTTGACCTTATTAACTGGCATGGGAAAATATCTCTTATCAAGTTCTTTCGGGTAGCTTAGGTTAGATGAGGTTTATCAGGAAACAGGTCAAGTTCTTCAGATTCTTTTTAACTCTGGTATATTCCTCGTTGATTCTAGCATTCAGATGACAGACAGCATTAATCAGGTGCAGCCTGCTGCACCAGTGCCCGGGGCGGCACCAGTGCCAAGGGCGGCACCAGTGCCAAGGGCGGCACCAGTGCCACGGGCTCCAACTGATTAATGCTGTTCCTTGCGCATTGTGTAATGTACATTTATGTTATACATTACAATCATTTATTTCACTTCTAAACTTATTCTGAAAAACCAGAAGAGCAAATGAAACTTCTGCACAATGAGGGTACCAGCTATTGCATGTTAGTTTTATTCTTCATGTTTTACATTGAATAACTATTCAATTCAAAAAATTAAGAAGAAAAAGTTGAAAACGAGCAATAGATGATAACAGAGTTGAGGAATTCTAGAAACACAAATAAA
>NC_091311.1:19667474-19749974 GCF_038502225.1 Cherax quadricarinatus
CCGAAATGTAAAAGACTGAATTCCCCGCGAATTGTGTCAAGACTACAAAAGCACTGTTGCTTACATCCACATGATATGACAGATCCAGAACATGATTTATCTTCCATTTCATTCATGTTCTTTAATGAACGATAAACTGTCCTAACCACATACATTTATTATCCCCATGATATACACACCACACTTGTTATCGAACATTTAAATTTTTCTGAAAGGTCTGGAGTTTGGCAGGAAGACTCAAATACTACAATCATAAGTAAGCCACACAGTAGGTCCCAGTCCAACATACTGTTGCCCCGTGTAGCCAAAGTGACAGATCTAACATGTCATAAAAAGATTTGTTTGTGACTGGATGAGACGCACTCTGTGGGTGAAATATCGTCAATGAAGAATGTAAAAAAGTGCATTTGTTTCCTTCCCGTCGTGTCGGCATCGATACTTTTACCAACCCAGATCCGAACTATCTTAAACATTGGCAAATTTGCACATTTGCATTACATTCAAATATTTAAATTACACATATTCTTCAAAATAAGACAAATGACAGTCGACTAGCACTTAGGAACCTATTTCTACTACTAGAACTAAATGAAGAGGAACGGCAGGTGTAAGAACACTTGCCCTATATATATCTCTGTTCCTGGAAATCGAACCGTGGATCTTTCGGTTGTAAACCTAAACGCTCTGGCCAGTGAGCTTCGGGGTCGCCTCTCAGCCACATAAAAGTGACCCAGCTTAAGGAAAAGTGTGGCGAGAGATTTCCTGGTGGCTGTGCGAGGTTTCTTACCGCTCGTGAGGATCACATACACACATGTGTCCAGTGGGGTTCCACAAGGGTCCGATGCTGTTCCTTGTATATGTGAATCACATGACGGAAGGGATAGTCAGAGGTGTCCCCGTATGCAGACGATTTAAATTAACGAGGAAAATACAAGCGGACGAGGATCGGGTAAGCCTACAAGATCTGGACTGGCTGCAAGCCTGGTCCGACTTACGGCTCCAGGAGTTTAACCCTGTCAAGTGCAAAGTTATGAAGCTTGGACATAGAAGAATGCAGACGGAGTACAGCCTAAGAAGTCAGAGGTTGCAAAACTCACTCAAGGAAAAGGATTCTGGGGTGAGCATCATACCGAGCATATTTCCTGAGGCGCACATCAACCAAATAACTGTTGCAGCATACCGGCGCCTGGCAAACCTGAGAATAACTTTCGGCATCTAAGGAGTCATTCACCACACTGTACGCTATGTACGTCAGGTCCACATTGGAGTATGCAGCATCAGTATCGAACCCACACCTAGTAAAAACACGTCAAGAAATTAGAGAAAGTAGGAAAGTTTGCAACAAGACTAGATCCAGAGCTAAGGGGTTTGTCCTATGAGGAGAGGTTAAGGGAACTCAATCTGACAACACTGGAGGAAAGGAGGTATAGAGAGGACATGATAACAACATATAAATTACTGAGAGAAATTGACAAGACGGACAGTGACAAAATGTTTCAGATGTGACACAGCAACAAGGGGTCACAGGTGGAAGTTGAAAACTCAGATGAGTCACAGGGATGTTAGGAAGTATTTCTTTACTCACAGAGTTGTCAGGAAGTGAAATAGTCCAGAGAGTGATGTAGTGGAGGCAGGATCCACACATACCGTTAAGAGATACATACAATAAATCTCATGGAGCTAGCAGCGATCAGCGAAGCAGCAGGACCAGGAGCTAAGAATCGACCTCTGCAACCACAAATAGGTGAGTACACACTGGCCAGCCACAAAGATGAAAGATTACACCAAAAAGAACGGAACGAGAAGGAAGAAGACGAGAAAAAATACACATAAGTAAGTGATTAAAAAAATAGGATGAAAACATAAACACATATGCAGTTTAATGTGATCCTTTATTGACAACGTTTCGCCCACACATTAAACTGCACATTAAACTGCATATGTGTTTAAGTTTCCATTGTGTCGGTATTTTAAACCATTTATTTTCAAAATAGGATGAAACTGAAATATCAAAAAAAATAGTTGATCAAGAATGAAAAAAAGATTCTTAAGTACAAAGAAGACGAGGAACAAGAAGAAAATTGCAGTGAGAAAAAGAAAAGAAAAAAAGCGAGGATATAATATATTTAATTTTTTTTACCAAAAGGAAATACAATTTCTAAACTATATATAATAAGAGAGCAACTAGAGAGCGTGTGAGAGTTGAAGGTGGTGTTAGGAAGACTCTTAATTGAATTAATAACAAACAGATGTGTGGGCAGACCAGATGTGTGGGCAGGCCAGATATGTGGGCAGACCAGATGTGTGGGCAGGCCAGATATGTGGGCAGAGCAGATGTGTGGGCAGGCCAGATATGTGGGCAGACCAGATGTGTGGGCAGGCCAGATATGTGGGCAGACCAGATGTGTGGGCAGGCCAGATATGTGGGCAGACCAGATGTGTGGGCAGACCAGATGTGTGGGCAGACCAGATGTGTGGGCAGGCCAGATATGTGGGCAGACCAGATGTGTGGGCAGGCCAGATATGTGGGCAGACCAGATGTGTGGGCAGACCAGATGTGTGGGCAGACCAGATGTGTGGGCAGACCAGATGTGTGGGCAGACCAGATGTGTGGGCAGACCAGATGTGTGGGCAGACCAGATATGAGGGCAGGCCGGATGTGTGGGCAGCCAGATGTGGGAGCAGACCAGACCTGTGAGCAGACCAGATGTGTGGGCAGACCAGATGTGTGGGCAGACCAGATGTGTAGGCAGACCAGATGTGTGGGCAGACCAGAAGGACTGATAAAAGTGGAAGATAAGAGAGGCGAAGAGTGTGGGAGAGCGAGGGAGTTAAGCAACGACTGGATTAGTGTGGAAAGATAAGAATTTTTTGTTGGTGAGAAAAGAGGAAGGAAAATCCGGACTGAGGGAGAAGGTACTGCAAGGTGAGATATTGTGAGGGAAGGAGGGAGTAGCTAGAGGGAGGAGTGAGGTAGTGAGGGAAGGAAGGAGTAGCTACAAGGAGGAGTGAGGAACTGAGGGAAGGAGGGAGTAGCTAGAGGGAGGAGTGAGGTAGTGAGGGAAGGAAGGAGTAGCTAGAGGGAGGAGTGAGGTAGTGAGGGAAGGAGGGAGTAGCTAGAAGGAGGAGTGAGGTAGTGAGGGAAGGAAGAAGTAGCTAGAGGGAGGAATGAGGTAGTGAGAGAAGGAAGGAGTAGCTAGAGCGAGGAGTGAGGTAGTGAGGGAAGGGAGTAGCTAGAAGGAGGAGTGAGGTAGTGAGGGAAGGAAGGAGTAGCTAGAAGGAGAAGTGAGGGAAGGAGGGAGTAGCTAGAAGGAGGAGTGAGGTAGGGAGGGAAGGAAGGAGTAGCTAGAGGGAGGAGTGAGGTAGTGAGGGAAGGAGGGAGTAGCTAGAGGGAGGAGTGAGGTAGTGAGTGAAGGAGTAGCTAGAGGGAGGAGTGAGGTAGTGAAGGAAGGAGGGTGTAGCTAGAAGGAGTAGACGCAGTGAGGGAAGGAGGGAATAGCTAGAGGGAGGAGTGAGACAGTGAGGGAAGGAGGGAGTAGCTAGAGGGAGGAGTGAGGTAGTGAGGGAAGGAAGGAGTAGCTAGAGGGAGGAGTGAGGTAGTGAGGGAAGGAGGGAGTAGCTAGAGGGAGGAGTGAGGTAGTGAGGGAAGGAAGGAGTAGCTAGAGGGAGGAGTGAGGTAGTGAGGGAAGGAGGGAGTAGCTAGAGGGAGGAGTGATGTAGTGAGGGAAGGAGTAGCTAGAGGGAGGAGTGACGTAATGAGGGAAGGAGAGAGTAGCTAGAGGGAGGAGTGAGGTAGTGAGGGAAGGAGGGAGTAGCTAGAGAGAGGCGTGAGGGAAGGAGGGAGTAGCTAGAGGGAGGAGTGAGGTAGTGAGGGAAAGAGGGAGTAGCTAGAAGGAGGAGCGAGGTAGTAAGGGAAGGAAGGAGTAGCTAGAGGGAGGAGTGAGGTAGTGAGGGAAGGAGGGAGTAGCTAGAGAGAGGCGTGAGGGAAGGAGGGAGTAGCTAGAGGGAGGAGTGAGGTAGTGAGGGAAGGAGGGAGTAGCTAGAGAGAGGCGTGAGGGAAGGAGGGAGTAGCTAGAGGGAGGAGTGAGGTAGTGAGGGAAAGAGGGAGTAGCTAGAAGGAGGAGCGAGGTAGTAAGGGAAGGAAGGAGTAGCTAGAGGGAGGAGTGAGGTAGTGAGGGAAGGAGGGAGTAGCTAGAGGGAGGAGTGTGGTAGTGATGGATGGAAGGAGTAGCTAGAGCGAGGAGTGAGGTAGTGAGGGAAGAGAGTAGCTAGAAAGTGGAGTGAGGTAGTGAGGGAAGGAAGGAGTAGCTAGAGGGAGGAGTGAGGAAGTGAGGGAAGCAGGGAGTAGCTAGAAGGAGTGAGGTAGTGAAGGAAGGAAGGAGTAGCTAGAGGGAGGAGTGAGGAAGTGAGGGAAGCAGGGAGTAGCTAGAAGGAGGAGTGAGGTAGTGAAAGAAGGAAGGACTAGCTAGAAGGAGGAGTGAGGTAGTGAGGGAAGGAGGGAGTAGCTAGAGGGAGGAGTGAGGAAGTGAGGGAAGGAAGGAGTAGCTAGAAAGAGGAGTGAGATAGTGAGGGAAGGAATGAGTACCTAGAAGGAGGCGTGAGGTAGTGAGAGAAGGAAGGAGTAGCAAGAGGGAGGCGTGAGGTAGTGAGGGAAGGAAGGAGTAGCTAGAGGGAGGATTGACGAAGTGAGGGAAGGAGGGAGTAGCTAGAGGGAGGAGTGAGGTAGTGAGGGAAGGAGGGAGTAGCTAAAGGGAGGAGTGAGGTAGTGAGTGGAGGAAGGAGTAGCTAGAGGGAGGCGTGAGGTATTGAGGGAAGGAAGGAGTAGCTAGAGGGAGGAGTGAGATGGTGAGGGAAGGAGGGAGAAGCTAGAAACAGGAGTGAGGTAGTGAGGGAAGGAGAGAGAAGGTAGAGGGAGGCGGGAGGTAGTGAGAGAAGGAGGGAGAAGCTAGAGGGAAGAGTGAAGTAGTGAGGGAAGGAGCGAAAAATTAGAGGGAGGCGTGAGGTAGTGAGGGAAGAAAGAAGTAGCTAGAGGGAGGAGTGAGGTAATGAGGAAAGGAGGGAGTAGCTACAGATAGGAGTGAGGTAGTGAGGGAAGGAAGGAATAGCTACAAGGAGGCGTGAGGTAGTGAGGGAAGGAAGGAGTAGCTAGTGGGAGGAGTGAGGTAATGAGGGAAGGAGGGAGCACCTAGAGGGAGGAGGGAGATAGTGAGGGAAGGAGGGAGTAGCTAGAAGGAGTGAAGTAGTGAGGGAAGGAGAGAGAAGGTAGAAGGAGGCGTGAGGGAGTGAGGGAAGGAAGGAGTACCTAGAGGGAGGAGTGAGGTAATGAGGAAATGAGGGAGTAGCTGGAGGGAGTAGTGAGATAGTGAGGGAAGGAGCGAGTAGCTAGAGGAGTGAGATAGTGAGGGAAGGAAGGAGTAGCTAGAGGGAGGAGTTAAGTAGTGAGGGAAGGAGAGAGAAGGTAGAAGGAGGCGTGAGGGAGTGAGGGAAGGAAGGAGTAGCTAGAGGGAGGAGTGACGTAATGAGGGAAGGAGAGAGTAGCTAGAGGGAGGAGTGAGGTAAAGAGGGAAGGAGAGAGTAGCTAGAGGGAGGAGTGAGATAGGGAATGAGCGAGTAGCTAGAAGGAGTGAGGTAGTGAGGGAAGGAAGGAGTAGCTAGAGGGAGGAGTGAGGTAGTGAGGGAAGGAGGGAGTAGCTAGAGGGAGGAGTGAGGTAGTGAGGGAGGGAAGGAGTAGCTAGAGCGAGGAGTGAGGTAGTGAGGGAAGGGAGTAGCTAGAAGGAGGAGTGAGGTAGTGAGGGAAGGAAGGAGTAGCTAGAGGGAGAAGTGAGGAAGTGAGGGAAGGAGGGAGTAGCTAGAAGGAGGAGTGAGGTAGTGAGGGAAGGAGGGAGCAGCTAGAGGGAGGAGTGAGGTAGTGAGTGAAGGAGTAGCTAGAGGAGGACAGAGGTAGTGAGGGAAGGAAGGAGTAGCTAGAGGGGGAATGAGGTAGTGAGGGAAGGAAGGAGTAGCTAGAGGGAGGAGTGAGGTAGTGAGGGAAGGAGGGAGTAACTAGAGGGAGGAGTGAGGTAGTTAGGGAAGGATGGAGTAGCTAGAGGGAGGAGTGAGGTAGTGAAGGAAGGAGTAGCTAGAAGGAGGAGTGAGGTAGTGAGGGAAGGAATGAGTAGCTAGAGGGAGGAGTGAGGTAGTGAGGGAAGGAAGGAGTAGCTAGAGGGAGGAGTGAGGTAGTGAGGGAAGGAGGGTGTAGCTAGAAGGAGGAGTGACGCAGTGAGGGAAGGAGGGAATAGCTAGAAGGAGGAGTGAGATAGTGAGGGAAGGAGGGAGTAGCTAGACGGAGACGTGAGATAGTGAGGGAAGGAAGGAGTAGTTAGAGGGAGGCGTGAGGTAGTGAGGGACGGAGGGAGTAGCTAGAAAGAGGAGTGACGTAGTGAGGGAAGGAGGGAGTAGCTAGAGGGAGGTGTGAGGTAGTGAGAGTAAGAAGAAGTAGCTAGAGGGAGGAGTGACGTAGTGAGGGAAGAAGGGAGTAGCTAGAGGGAGGAGTGATGTAGTGAGGGAAGGAGGGAGTAGCTAGAGGGAGGCGTGAGGGAAAGAGGGAGTAGCTAGATGGAGGAGTGAGGTAGTGAGGGAAGGAGGGAGCAGCTAGAAGGAGGAGCGAGGTAGTAAGGGAAGGAAGGAGTAGCTAGAGGGATGAGTGAGGTAGTGAGGGAAGGAGGGTGTAGCTAGAGGGAGGAGTGAGGTAGTGAGGGAAGGGAGTAGCTAGAAGTAGGCGTGAGGTAGTGAGGGAAGGAAGGAGTAGCTAGAGCGAGTAGTGAGGAAGTGAGGGAAGCAGGGAGTAGCTAGAAGGAGGAGTGAGGTAGTGAGGGAAGGAGGAGTAGCTAGAGCGAGGAGTGAGGTAGTGAGGGAAGGAAGTAGCTTGAAGGAAGTGTGAGGTAGTGAGGGAAGGAAGGAGTAGCTAGAGGGAGGAGTGAGGTAGTGAGGGAAGGAAGGAGTAGCTAGGAGGAGGAGTGAGGTAGTGAGGGAAGGAGGGAGTAGCTAGCGGGAGGAGTGAGGTAGTGAGGGAAGGAGGGAGTAGCTAAAGATAGGAGTGAGATAGTGAGGGAAGGAAGGAATAGCTAGAGGGAGGAGTGAGGTAGTGAGGAAGTAGGGAGTAGCTAGAGGGAGGAGTGGGGTAGTGAGTGAAGGAAGGAGTAGCTAGAGGGAGGAGTGACGCAGTGAGGGAAGGAGGGAGTAGCGAGAGGGAGGAGTGAGATAGTGAGGGAATGAGGGAGTAGCTAGAATGAGGAGTGAGGTAGTGAGGGAAGGAGGGAGTAGGTAGAGGGAGGAGTGAGGTAGTGAGAGAAGGAGGGAGAAGCTAGAGGGAGGAGTGAGATAATGAGGGAAGGAGGGAGTACCTAGAGGGAGGCGTGAGGTTGTGAGGGAAGGAAGGAGTAGAAAGAGGGAGGCGTAAGGTAGTGAGGAAAGGAAGGAGTAGCTAGAGGGAGGAGTGAGGTAGTGAGAGAAGAAAGGAGTAGCTAGAGGGAGGAGTGAGGTAGTGAGGGAAGGAGGGAGTAGCTAGAAGGAGGAGTGACGCAGCGAGCGAAGGAGGGAATAGCTAGAAGGAGGAGTGAGATAGTGAGGGAAGGAGGGAGTAGCTAGAGGGAGGAGTGAGGTAGTGAGGGAAGGAGGGAGTAGCTAGAGGGAGGAATTAGGTAGTGAAGAAAGGAGGGAGTAGCTAGAGGGAAGAGTGAGGTAGAGAGGGAAGGAAGGGGTAGCTAGAGGGAGGCGTGAGGTATTGAGGGAAGGAAGGAGTAGCTAGTGGGAGGCGTGTTAGTGAGGGAAGGAAGGTGTAGCTAGAGGGAAGAGCGAGGTAATGAGGGAAGGAGAGAGTAGCTAGAGGGAGGAGTGAGGTAGTGAGGGAAGGAGGGAGCAGCTAGAGGGAGGAGTGATATAGTGAGGGAAGGAGAGAGAAGGTAGAAGGAAGCGTGAGGGGGTGAGGGAAGGAGGGAGTAGCTAGAGGGAGGAGTGAGGTAGTGAAGGAAGGAGGGAGTAGCTAGAGGGAGGAGTGAGGTAGTGAGGAAAGGAGGGAGTAGCTAGAGGGAGGAGTGAGATAGTGACGGAAGGAAGGAGTAGCTAGAGGGAGGAGTGACGTAATGAGGGAAGGAGAGAGTAGCTAGAGGGAGGAGTGAGGTAATGAGGGAAGGAGAGAGTAGCTAGAGGAGGAGTGAGATAGTGAGGGAAGGAGCGAGTAGCTAGAGGGAGGAGTGAGATAGTGAGGGAAGGAGCGAGAAGCTAGAGGGAGGAGTGAAGTAGTGAGGGAAGGAGAGAGAAGGTAGGAGGAGGAGTGATGGAGTGAGGGAAGGAAGGAGTAGCTAGAGGGAGGAGTGAGGTAGTGAGGGAAGGAAGGAGTAGCTAGAGGGAGGCTTGAGGTAGTGAGGGAAGGAAGGAGTAGCTAGTGGGAGTAGTGAGGTAATGAGAGAAGGAGGGAGTAGCTAGAGGAAGGAGTGAGATAGTGAGGGAAGGAGGGATTATTTAGAGGGAGGAGTGAAGTAGTGAGGGAAGGAGAGAGAAGGTAGAAGGACTCATGAGGGAGTGAGGGAAGGAAGGAGTAGCTAGAGGGAGGAGTGAGGTAATGAGGGAAGGAGGGAGTAGCTAGAGGGAGGAGTGAGGTAATGAGGGAAGGAGGGAGTAGCTAGAGGGAGTAGTGAGAGAGTGAGGAAGTAGGGAGTAGCTAGAGGGAGGAGTGGGGTAGTGAGGGAAGGAAGGAGCAGCTACAGGGAGGAGTGACGCAGTGAGGGAAGGAGGGAGTAGCTAGAATGAGGAGTGAGGTAGTGAGGGAAGGAGGGAGTAGGTAGAGGGAGGAGTGAGGTAGTGAGAGAAGGAGGGAGAAGCTAGAGGGAGGAGTGAGATAATGAGGGAAGGAGGGAGTACCTAGAGGGAGGCGTGAGGTTGTGAGGGAAGGAAGGAGTAGAAAGCGGGAGGCGTGAGGTAGTGAGGAAAGGAAGGAGTAGCTAGAGGGAGGAGTGAGTAGTGAGAGAAGAATGGAGTAGCTAGAGGGAGGAGTGAGGTAGTGAGGGAAGGAGGGAGTAGCTAGAAGGAGGAGTGACGCAGTGAGCGAAGGAGGGAATAGCTAGAAGGAGGAGTGATGTAGTGAGGGAAGGAGGGAGTAGCTAGAGGGAGGAATTATGTAGTGAAGATAGGAGTGAGTAGATAGAGGGAAGAGTGAGGTAGAGACGGGAGGAAGGAGTAGCTAGAGGGAGGCGTGAGGTATTGAGGGAAGGAAGGAGAAGCTAGAGGGAGGCGTGAGTTAGTGAGGGAAGGAAGGAGTAGCTAGAGGGAGGAGCGAGGTAATGAGGGAAGGAGAGAGTAGCTAGAGGGAGGAGTGAGGTAGTGAGGGAAGGAAGGAGTAGCTAGAGGGAGGAGTGAGATAGTGAGCGAAGGAGAGAGTAGCTAGAGGGAAGAGTGAAGTAGTGAGGGAAGGAGAGAAAAGGTAGAGGGAGGCGTGAGGTAGTGAGGGAAGAAAAGAGTAGCTAGAGGGAGGAGTGAGGTAATGAGGGAAGGAGGGAGTAGCTAGAGGGAGGAGTGAGGTAATGAGGGAAGGAGGGAGTAGCTAGAGGGAGTAGTGAGATAGTGAGGTAAGGAGCGAGTAGCTAGAGGGAGGAGTGAGACAGTGAGGGGAGGAGGGAGTAGCTAGAGGGAGGAGTGAGGTAATGATGGAAGGAGAGAGTAGCTAGAGGGAGGAGTGAGGTAGTGAGGTAAGAAAGGAGTAGCTAGAGGGAGGCGTGAGGCAGTGAGGGAAGGAAGGAGTAGCTAGTGGGAGGAGTGAGTTAATGAGGGAAGGAGGGAGTAGCTAGAGGGAGGCGTGAAAAAGTGAAGAAAGGAGAGAGAGGATAGAACGAGGCGTGAGGAAGTGAGGGAAGGAAGGAGTAGCTAGAGGGAGGAGTGAGGTAGTGAGGGAAGGAAGGAGTAGCTAGTGGTATGAGTGAGGTAATGAGGGAAGGAGGGAGTAGCTAGAGGGAGGCATGAGGTAGTGAGGGAAGAAAGGAGTAGCTAGAGGGAGGAGTGAGGTAATGAGGAAAGGAGGGAGTAGCTAGAGGGAGGCGTGAGGTAGTGAAGGAAGGAAGGAGTAGCTACAAGGAGGCGTGAAATAGTGAGGGAAGGAGGGAGAAGCTAGAGGGAGGCGTGATATAGTGAGGGAAGGAGGAAGTAACTAGAGGGAGGCGTTAGATAGTGAGGGAAGGAGGGAGTAGCTAGAGGGAGGCATGAGATAGTGAGGGAAGGAGGGAGAAGCTAGAGGGAGGCGTGAGATAGTGAGGGAAGGAGGGAGTAGCTAGAGGGAGGCGTGAGATAGTGAGGGAAGGAGGGCCCCCTTCCTTCCCTTTGGCTATACTTCTATGCCTCTAGCCATCCACCCATCCATCTAGCCATCAACTCATCCATCTAGCCATCAACCCATCCATCTAGCCATCAACCCATCCATCTAGCCATCAACCCATCCATCTAGCCATCAACCCATCCATCTAGCCATCAACCCATCCATCTAGCCATCAACCCATCCATCTAGCCATCCACCCATCCACCTAGCCATCCACTCATCCCTCTAACCACAATGGTTTAATTAACTCACTGTTAAGACTGGTTGCTTGTAAACATTGATCTCTAGTTAACCGATTGACATGAATAACAACCAGGCGCAGAATTTGTAATTGCTGTGTAGCTTTCTTGCGACATCCTCTGCTTTCCTGCGATATCCTTTGCTTTCCTGCAACATCCTCTGCTTTCCTGCGACATCCTCTGCTTTCCTGCAATATCCTCTGCTTTCCTGCGACATCCTCTTCTTTCCTGCAACATCGTCTGCTTTCCTGCGACATCCTCTTCTTTCCTGCGATATCCTCTGCTTTTCTGGGACACCTACAGTTTTCCTAGGACATCTTCAGATTTCCTGGGATATCTTATCTTCAGCTTTCCCGGAACATCTTCAAATTTCCTGGAACATCTTTTCCTATAACATTCTTAGGTATCCTGCGACATTCTTAGGTATCCTGTGACATTCTTAGGTATCCTGCGACATTCTTAAGTTTCCTATGACATTCTTAGGTTTCCTCTGACATCCTCAGGTTTTCTCCGACTTCCTTAGTGAAAGTTTTTGACCTCGTTTACATCCTCTGACCTGATGTGCTTCCGTAAACTTCAATCCTCTCTCATTTTTTATTGTACTTATTCTGATCTTCCTACTACTCTCTCTCCTCCTCTTCATTACCGTCCCATCCAGTCTCGCTTTCCTTGTCTCTATTCCATCCCCTCTCTCTCTTACATCTTCCCTCAGGCTATGCCTTAATTTTTTCTATATTTTTTCATCTACTGACATGCAGTCCTCCTTCAATAACCAGACTTTACTCTGTGTTAAACTTAACTATTTCAATTTACGTCCTGTTTTCCTATCGAAATCTATAAATTAATATTGTAAATATGCTTCGGAAGCGGATCACTGATAGTCGTTTTGTAGATATTCGTAATAGGACTCTCAGACGCAAGAAACCTCTGGTAACCTGCCTTATTAACGTGTCCTTACACTGATAACGAAGAGCCCATCATTGGCAGTATCTTTTGATAGTTTTTTAGATTTAAGATCAAAAGTGTAATAAATATACGTCAGCGTTAAATAAGATAACAGAGGAATAACACAGCAGTATATATAATGGCTGCTTTTGTTGATTAATTTGTCATGGCGTTTGTCGTATGTTGACCCGATCTAAACCACTGGCAGTATAACAGGAATAGTCAGTCATTGACATACCTCCTGTAGACGGAAGAATAGAAGCGGGTGTGTACTAACACAGATGTTATGTGGTAGTCGTTGGCCATCTGACGGGCTGTCTTAACATATCGAATTGAATGATCTAAATGAAGAAGTAGCAGAAATCGGAGATTTTAATTATTTTTTTGTTTCAAATATATTTAGGTCATGCTACTTGTGTGTGTATATAAACTTTATCCCTGGTGCAATTTTTAGTCTGGAGAAGAGGGAATCAGTGTGAGGTGGAAATATACAATACACCGCTACAAATTTGTTATTTGTATCTCTATTCTTGGTCCTTGGAAAACAGACTTTCCTTTCAATTCAATATTTTACGCTACCGAATCCTGTGGCTTTGTGACTAACTAGGGAGTCTCCCAGTGGAATTATTGCTGCCTCTCCAGAGTCTAATTCGTCAATGAATTTATATTGGATTTGTTTTTCAGTCAAAAGCACAGTTTCGCTGAGCCTGGAACCTTCCCTGATGTCCCATAACTTGTCTTTACGTCTTCAGGGAAACTCTACTTTATAAACCTTGGAATTTAATTCATAATTTTAATGGAAAACAATTTCTGTTTGTGTTACATGTGCATGATAATAGGGGAGGATCTGGGCCGGGAGCTGGAGCTTCACTCTGCTGATATAGTGGTGGTGCCTAACACTGCTGACCTGGTGCTGGAGAAGACACAGAAGACGGGAGTAAAGGTTGGTCGTGTGTACCAGAGCTACCGAGTTATCTTGTTATCTGTGTTTAATTTGAACTTCTATTTCTGTCTCTGTCTCTGTCTGTCTGTCTGTGTCTGTGTCTGTCTGTGTCTGTCTGTCTGTGTCTGTCTGTCTGTGTCTGTCTGTCTGTTTCTCTATCTCTCTCTCTCTCTCTCTCTCTCTCTCTCTCTCTCTCTCTCTCTCTCTCTCTCTGTCTCTGTCTCTGTCTGTCTGTCTCTCTCTCTATCTGTCTCTCTGTCTCTGTCTGTCTGTCTGCCTCTCTCTCTCTCTCTCTCTCTCTCTTTACACAGGGTTTGACAAGGTTAAGGGTCCCTAGCTTTATTGACAAGCTATTTACAGGTTAAGGATTCCTAACTTCATTGACAAGGTAAGAGCTGTTACCTACATCAGCTCATTTGAAAGCATTTTTATTGTTACAAGACAAACAAGTAGGGAACAGGATGAAGTTGGAGCCATCTGTGGGCCAGCATTTTCATTTGATCAACTGACTTTATCTCGTTCTCATCAGCAGCTATACGAATGTGTTCCAAACTCGAGTCATCCTGGGTATATATGATCTCAGATGGAGTGATGTTCTGGAGAAGGGTACAGCCAGAGTGAAGTTGCTGCTTTCTGCCCGTCTGCCCGTCTCTCTCTGTCTGTCTCTCTCATTCTCTCTCTCTCACTCACTCTCACTCTTTTTTCTTCTTCTTACACAGAGTTTGACAAGGTTAAGGATCCCTAGCTTTATTGACAAGCTATTTACAGGTTAAGGATTCCTAACTTTATCGGCAAGCTAAGAGCTGTTACCTACATCAGCTCATTTGAAAGCATTTTTATTGTTATAAGAAATACAAGTAGGGAACAGGATGAAGTTGGAGCCATCTGTGGGCCAGCATTTTCATTTGATCAACTGACTTTATCTCGTTGACATCATTATGCTGTACGAATGTGTTCCATACTCGAGTCATCCTGGGTATATATGATCTCAGATGAAGTGATGTTCTGGAGAAGGGTACAGCCAGAGTGAAGTTGCTGCTTTCTGCCCGTCTTGTGGCATAAAAGCTTGTTTCACGCTGTCCTCGAAGTGAATCCAAGTGTGGTACTTTGACAATATTGGCCTTGTACATAACAGTAAGGCCACCCATATCCCTCCTATGTTGAAGGCTCTGCTGAAATGACAGATCTATCCAGGATGGGTCCAGGCGAGAGATGAGACGTCTTGCTCTGTTCTCTACTCTGTCAAGAAGTCGCAGATGAGAGGGGGAGGGTAATCAAACCAAGAAAGTGGAGCATACTCAAGGTGTGAGCGTACTTGTGCCTCGTACAGAATCTTGCAACCCCTACTGTCAAGTAGATGCGAGATACGGCGAAGTGCTGTAAGCTTCCTGGCTGCCTTGTTTGCAAGATTTACAACATGGTTCTTCATGGTTAGTTTGGAGTCAAATTTCACCCCAAGGCTATCAACTTCTTCTCCAGGTGCCAACACCCTCCCATTCATCCTTACTACTGCACCAGCATTACCATCATGGTGCCTAGAGACGATCATCATTTGCGTTTTCTCAGGTGCAAATGTTACTTGCCATCTATTTCCCCAAGCTGATATAGCTCTCAGCTGGTGATTGATGTAGCTTAGAGCAGCTAGCATTTCTTCTCTTGGATAAGTGAATGTCAGTGTACAGTCGTCTGCATATGCTTGTGATTCTGGGATGAGATGAAGAAGGTCGTTGAAGTAGACATTCCATAACAATGGACCCAGCACGCTTCCTTGTGGAACACTTGCCCCAATAGGATGTCTTGCTGATTCCGTTCCATTGAGAACTACACTTAGAGATCTACCATGAAGGTAATCACTGAGGAGACAACGTAGAGCCTGCAATTCCCAGTGCTTGAAGTTTTGCTAAGAGGCCCTGGTGCCACGCCCGGTCGAAAACGCCAGCAATGTCCAGTGCTACCACACAGCTGACTTTGGATTCATCCAGTCACTGGTGCCACTTAGTGGAGAGGTTTAACAACAGATCAGCAGCAGAGTAACCTTTCCTGAAGCCATATTGACGATCACAAAGTAGTGAGTGATAGTCAAAAAACTCTGTCATTTGTCTTGAGAATATTGTCTCAAGGATCTTACCAGTGATTGACAGGAGTGACACTGGTCTGTAGTTGCTGATTTCTGCTCTGCTTTTCTTTTTGTGAACAGAGACTACATTTGCCTCTTTCCGTAGAGAGGGCAATTTACACTGTACTGGGCAGTACTGAAAGATGCGAGTTAGAGGTGCTTCCAGCTGGTCTGCACATCTCAGCAATCTTGGGCTCAACTTGTCTGGGCCCACAGCCTTTTCTTGGTCAAGTGATTTAAGAAGGAAATGCACCTCCTCCTGCCTTATTGTCACCACTGAGAGTTTTGACACAGTTCTTGCAGTTAGCCAAGGAGGGTCCCTTGCTGGATCAGTAACTTGCATTTTGGTAGCAAAGTGTTCAGCAAAGAGGTCCGCCTTCTCTTGACTACTAGTAGAGGTGGTCCCATCCTGTCGATTTAGAGGTGGAATGAGTTCATCAGGCAGATAACCTTGTCTGTCCTTTACCAGGGACCACCAGGTTTTGGAGCCTACCCTACCTGATGCTAGCTTTCTTTTAGTGTCCACCTCCCATTTAGCAATGGCCCATTTTTGAACGTCACCCATATGCCTACAGGCTTGCGTGTGCAAGTTCCTGTTATAGGTGGTAGGATGTCTCTTACACCTTCGCCATGCTTTGTACTTAGCAGTAGCAGCCTCTCTACAACTAAAGCCACATATTGCCGGTGAGGAATGTGTTCTTGTTGTAGATTAAGGATGTGTCCAGTGAAGGCTTTCACTTGGTTGTCAACATCCCCTTGGAGAAAAGCATTCCAATCGGTGGTGGCGAGCTCAGAGCAAAGGGCTGGCCAATTACCTCTTTCCCATAGCCAGGTTGTGCGTGTGGACTCCTCACCTCATTCTGTTGGGATCTTAAGTGTCGTAAACTCTCTCTCTCTCTCTCTCTCTCTCTCTCTCTCTCTCATCCCACACTCGTGTAATGACAAGTGGAACTTGGAGTGGCAGTCAATCAGCTTAGTATATAGTAGTAGCAGCAGCAGGTCTGAGGGACCAGCATCAGGGATGCACCAGGAATATCATCAAGATTAACAACCAGCCGCACCAATGGGAAAATGCTCTCTGGCTCTTGCTCTCTTGTTGAACCATTAATCAGGCGCTACATCATCTGGGGAGCTGTAAAATTCCAAGGCAGGGATGAGGAGGATGATACAATACAAGCGATGGTCCAGGCTGTGTGTGTGTGTGTGTGTGTGTGTGTGTGTGTGTGTGTGTGTGTGTGTGTGTTAGTTACCATTCTGTCCTAGGGACATATCGATTAGACACTAGGCCTGCTGTATATATATATATGTGTGTGTGAGTGTGTGTATATGTGTGTGTGTGTATATGTGTGTGTGTGTATATGTGTGTGTGTGTGTATGTGTGTACTCACCTAATTGTGGTTGCAGGGGTCGAGACTCAGCTCCTGGCCCCGCCTCTTCACTGATCACTACTAGGTCCTCTCTCTGCTTCCTGAGCTTTGTCATGCCTCTTCTTAAAACTATGTATGGTTCCTGCCGCCATTACTTCACTTGCTAGGCTATTCCACTTCCTGACGACTCCATGACTGAAGAAATACTTCCTAACGTCCCTGTGACTCGTCTGAGTCTTCAGCTTCCAGTTGTGACCCCTTGTTTCTGTGTCCCCTCTCTGGAACATCCTATCTCTGTCCACCTTGTCTATTCCCCGCAGTATCTTGTATGTCGTTATCATGCCTCCCCTGACCCTTCTGTCCTCCAGTGTCGTCAGTCCGATTTCCCTCAACCTTTCCTCGTACGACATTCCCCTGAGCTCTGGGACTAGCCTTGTTGCAAACATTTGTACTTTCTCTAACTTCTTGACGTGCTTGACCAGGTGTGGGTTCCAGACTGGTGCTGCATACTCCAGTATGTGCCTAACATACACAGTGTACAGTGTCTTGAAAGATTCCTTATTAAGGTATCGGAACGCTCTTCTCAGGTTTGCCAGGCGCCCGTGTGCTGCAGCAGTTATTTGGTTGATGTGTGCCTCTGGCGACGTGCTCGGTGTTATGGTCACCCCAAGGTCTTTCTCCCTGAGTGAGGTCTGTAGTCTTTGTCCACCTAGCCTATACTCTGTCTGCGGTCTTCTTTGCCCCTCCCCAATCTTCATGACTTTGCATTTGGCAGGGTTGAATTCGAGAAGCCAGTTTCTGGACCACATGTCCAGCCTGTCCAGGTCTCTTTGCAGTCCTGCCTCATCCTCATCCGATTTAATTCTTCTCATCAGCTTCACATCATCTGCGAATAGGGACACTTCTGAGTCTATTCCTTCCATCATGTCGTTCGCATATATCAAAAATAGCACTGGTCTTAGAACTGACCCCTGTGGGACCCCGCTCGTCACAGGCGCCCACTGTGATACCTCTTCACTTACCATGACTCGTTGTTGCCTCCCTGTCAGGTATTCCCTGATCCATTGCAGTGCCCTCCCTGTTATATGCGCGTGATCCTCAAGCTTCTGCACTAATCTCTTGTGGGGAACTGTGTCAAAGGCCTTCCTGCAGTCTAGGAAAACGTAATCAACCCACCCCTCTCTCTCGTGTCTTACTTCTGTTACCTTGTCATAAAACTCCAGAAGGTTTGTGACACAGGATTTGCCTTCCATGAACCCATGATGGTTTTCATTTATAATCTTGTTCCGTTCCAGGTGTTCCACCACTCTCCTCCTGATAATCTTCTCCATGACTTTGCATACTATGCATGTCAGAGACACTGGCCTGTAGTTTAGTGCCTCATTTCTGTTTCCTTTCTTAAATATGGGGATTACATTTGCTGTCTTCCATTTCTCAGGTAGTTGTGTGTGTGTGTGTGTGCGTGCGTGCGTGTGTGTGCATGGGTGTGCGTGCGTGTGAGTGTATGTGTGTGTGTGTGTGTGTGTGTGTGTGTTCGTGTGCGTGCGTGTGTGTGTGTGTCTGTGTGTGTGTGTGTGTATTCACCTCACCTAGTTGAGGTTGCAGGGGTCGAGTCCAAGCTCCTGGCCCCGCCTCTTCACTGGTCGCTACTAGGTCAGTCCCTCTGAACCGTGAGCTTTATCATACCTCTGCTTAAAGCTATGTATGGATCCTGCCTCCACTACATCGCTTCCCAAACTATTCCACTTCCTGACTACTCTGTGGCTGAAGAAATACTTCCTAACATCCCTGTGATTCACCTGTGTCTTCAACTTCCAACTGTGTCCCCTTGTTGCTGTGTCCCATCTCTGGAACATCCTGTCTTTGTTCACCTTGTCAATTCCTCTTAGTATTTTATATGTCGTTATCATGTCCCCCCTATTTCTCCTGTCCTCCAGTGTCGTCAGGTTGATTTCCCTTAACCTCTCCTCATAGGATATACCTCTTAGCTCTGGAACTAATCGTGTTGCAAACCTTTGCACTTTCTCTAGTTTCTTTACGTGCTTGGCTAGATGTGGGTTCCAAACTGGTGCCGCATACTCCAATATGGGCCTAACGTGCACGGTGTACAGGGTCCTGAACGATTCCTTATTAAGATGTCGGAATGCTGTTCTGAGGTTTGCTAGGCGCCCATATGCTGCAGCAGTTATTTGGTTGATGTGCGCTTCAGGAGATGTGCCTGGTGTTATACTCACCCCAAGATCTTTTTCCTTGAGTGAGATTTGTAGTCTCTGGCTCCCTAGACTGTACTCTATCTGCCGTCTTCTTTGCCCATCCCCCAATCTTCGTGACTTTGCACTTGGTGGGGTTGAACTCCAGGAGCCAATTGCTGGACCAGGTCTGCAGCCTGTCCAGATCCCTTTGTAGTTCTGCCTGGTCTTCGATTGAATGAATTCTTCTCATCAACTTCTCGTCATCTGCAAACAGGAACACTTCGGAGTCTATTCCTTCCGTCATGTCTTTCACAAATACCAGAAACAGCACTGGTCCTAGGACTGACCCCTGTGGGACCCCGCTGGTCACGGGTGCCCACTCTGACACCTCGCCACGTACCATGACTCGCTGCTGTCTTCCTGATAAGTATTCCCTGATCCATTGCAGTGCCTTCCCTGTTAACCCTGCTTGGTACTCTAGTTTTTGCACTAATCTCTTGTGTGGAACTGTGTCAAACGCCTTCTTGCAGTCCAAGAAAATGCAATCCACCCACCCCTCTGTGAGTACATGGTGTACAGGGTCCGGAATGATTCCTTACCAAGATGCCAGAATGCTAATCTTAGGTTCACTAGTCGCCCGTATTCTGCACCAGTTATTTGGTTGATGTGTGCCTTATGAGATGTGCTCGGTATTATACATACTCCAAGATCCTTTTCTTTGGGTAAGGTTTATACTCTTTGGCCCCTAGACTGTACTCCGTCTGCGGTCTTCTCTGGTTTTCCCTGGTCTTCATGACTTTGCACTTGGTGGGGTTGAACTACAGGAGCTAGTTGCTGGACCAGGCTTGCAGCCTATCCAGATGCCTCTGTAGTCCTGCCTGAACATCCTCTGACTGAATTCTCATTAACTTCACGTCGTCTGCAAACATTGATACTTCTGAGTCTATTCCTTCCGTCAAGTCGTTAACACATACCAGAAACAGCACCGATCCTCGAACTGACCCCTGTGGAACCCCGCTAGCCACAGGCGCCCACTCTGACACCTCATCATGTGCCATGACTGACTGATACCTTCCCATCAGGTATTCTCTGATCCATTGCAGTGCCTTCCTTGTTATGCCTGCCTGATCCTCCAGCTTTTGCACTAATATCTCGTGTGGATCTTCTTACAGTTCAAGAAATGGCAATCTATCCCACTCCTCTTTCTCTCTCTCTTGTCTTACATGTGTTACCTTGTCATAGAACTTAAGTAGGTTTGTGACACAGGATTTCCCGTCTCTGAATCTGTGCTGTTTATCGTTTATAAGCTCGTTTCTTTCTAGGCGGTCCACTACTCTTCTGATAATCTTCTTCACGACTTTACATACACTACACGTTACTGACACTGGTCTGAATTTTAATGCTTCGTGTCTGTCTCCTTCCTTAAAAATTGGAATTACATTTGTTGTCTTTCATACCTCAGGTAGTCACCCTGTTTTAGTAGATGTGCTGAAGTTTGTTTTTCGTGGTACACAGAGCGATTTTGCTCCTTCTCTCAGGACCCATAGAGAGATGTTATCCGGCCCCATCGCCTTTGAGATATCTAATTCGCAGTGTACTCAACTAATTGTGGTTGCAGGGGTCGAGACTTAGCTCCTGGCCCCGCCTCTTCACTGAACGCTACTAGGTCCTCTCTCTCCCTGCTCCATGAGCTTTATCATACTTCATCTTAAAGCTATGTATCGTTTCTGCCTCCACTACTTCACTTGCTAGACTATTCCACTTCCTGACTACTCTCTGACTGAAGATATACTTCCTAACATCCCTTTGACTCATCTGAGTCTTAAACATCTAGGTGTGACCCCTTGTTTCTGTGTCCAGTCCTTGGAACATCCTGTCTCTGTCCACCTTGTCTATGCAGTATTTTGTATGTCATCATCATGTCTCCCCTAACCCGCCTGTCCTCCAGTGTCGTCATGCCGATTTCTTTTAATTTTTCATAGTAGGACATTCCCCTTAGCTCTGGAACTAACCTTGTCGCAAACCTTTGCACTTTCTCTAATTTCTTGACGTCCTTGATCAAGTGTGAGTTCCAAACTGGTGCTGCATACTCCAGTATGGGCCTGACATACACGGTGTACAGTGTTTTGAACGATTCCTTGAACTATTCTCAAGTTTGCCAGGCGCCCATATGCTGCAGCAGTTATCTGCTTGATGTGTGCTTCCGAAGACGTGCTCGGTGTTATACTCACCCCAAAATCTTTCTCCTTGAGCGAGGTTAGTAGTCTTTGGCCGCCTAGCCTATACTCTGTCCGCAGTCTTCTTTCCCCTTCCCCGATCTTCATGACTTTGCATTTAGCAGGATTAAATTCGAGGAGCCAGTTTGCTGAACCAGGCTTGCAACCTGCCAAGATCCGTTTGTAGTTCCACCTGATCCTCATCCGTTTGAATTCTCTTCATCATCTGCAAACAGGGACACTTCTGAGTCTATCCCTTCTGTCATGTCATTCACATATACCAAAACCAGCACTGGTCCTAACACTGACCCCTCTGGAACCCCACTCGTCACAGGCGCCCACTCTGACACCTCGTCATGTACCATGCTTGACTTGGCTCTTGCAAACAAAGAATCACTAATTAATAATCTTGAGGTTCATGATGAGCTTTGCTCTTCCTTGATCTTCATGGCTTTGCATTTGACGGGGTTAAATTCGAGAAGCCTGTTACTGGACCAGGTGTCCAGCCTGTCCAGGTGTCTTTGAGGTTCTGCCTGAACCTTATCTGATCTAATTCTCCTCATTAACTTCACATCATCTGCGAACAGGGGCACTTCTGAATCTATCCCTTCCATCATGTCATTGACATATACCAAAAAATAGCACTGAGCCTAGGACCGACCCCTGTGGGACCTCGTTCGTCACGGGTGCCCACTGTGATACCTCATCACATACCATGACTCGTTGTTGCCTCCCTGTCAAGTATTCTCTGATCCATTGCAGTAACCATCCTGTTATACATGCCTGATCTTCTAGCTTCTGCACTAATCTCTCGTAAGGAACTGTGTCGAAGGCCTTCTTGCAGTCCAAGAAAATGCAATCAGCCCACCCCTTTCTCTCGTGTCTTACTTCTGTTACTTTACCATAAAACTCTAAAAGGTTTCTGACACAGGATTTGCCTTCCATGAGTCTCTGTTTGTTGGCGTTTATACTCTTGTTCTGTTCCAGGTGCTTCACCACTCTCCTAATAATCTTCTCCATAACTTTGCATACTATACACATCAGTGACACTGGTCTATAGTTTAGTGCCTCTATTCTGTCTCTTTTTTAAAAAATGGGAACTGCATTTGCCGTCTTCCATACCTCAGGTAGTTGCCCAGTTTCAATGGATGTGTTGAAAATTGTGGTTAGAGGCACACACAGCGTTTCTGCTCCCTCTCTAAGGAACCACGGGAAGATGTTGTCCGGTCTCATTACGTTTGAGGTATCAAGGTCCTTTAGCAGCTTTTTCATCTCCTCAGTTGTGTGTATGTCATCCAACACTTGTTGGTATATTCCTTGTTGGTGTCCCCCTCTGTTCTTTCTTCCCAGAGGCCTTCCTGTCTCTACTGTAAATACTTCCTTAAATCTCGTATTGAGCTCCTCGCATACCTCTTGATCATATCTTGTGAGTTCCCCACCTCCTTTCCTCAGCTTGATCACTTGGTCTTTAACTTTTGTCTTCCTCCTAATGTGGCTATACAGCAGTTTCGTGTCAGACTTGACTTTTGATGCTATGTCGTTTTCATACTGTCGCTGGACCTCCCTCCTTATCTGTGCATACTCGTTTCTGGCTCTTCAACTAATCTTCTTATTTTCCTGATTCCTTTGCCTCCTGTACCTTTTCCATTCTCTGGTGCACTTAGTTTTTGCCTCCCTACACCTTCAGGTAAACCAAAGACTCCCTTTTATCTTCCTATTATTTCTGTTGCCCTTGGGAACAAACCTATAGTCTGCCTCCTTGTATTTTGTTGTTATATATTCCATCATTTCGTTTACTGACTTTCCTACCAGTTCTCTGTCCCACTGAACTTCTTGCAGAAATTTTCTCATACCTGCGTAGTCCCCCATTTTATAGTTTGATTTTCCTGTTACCCTCTCCACTTGTAACTCTTACTGTATAATCAAAACTCAGAACCAAGGTCCAAGGGGCCTCTCATATGTGATGTCCTCAATGTCTGAAGTGCTCAGGGTGAACACAAGGTCCAGTCTTGCTGGTTCATCCACCCCTCTCTCTCTGGTACTGCACCTGACATGTTGATGTCTGAGTTTTTCCAGTACCACATCCATCATCTTGGCTCTCCACGTTTCGGGACCCCCATGTGGCTCCAGGTTTTCCCAATCAATCTCCCTGTTGTTGAAATCGCCTATAATCAGTAACTTTGCTCTGCTGGAGTGAGCTCTTCTTGCCACCGCAGCCAGTCTGTTGTTCTCTTCGTATTCTCTTTTGGCCACCTGCAGTTCTGTTGTGGGTTATACATCACTGCAATGGCTACCTTATGTCCCCCAGACTGAATTGTACCTACTATGTAGTCCCATTCTACAGCCTCGTCCATGCCTTCTATTTCCTCAATTCTACATCGGTTGTTTATGAGCAGTGCAACCCCTCCTCCTTCTCTACTCCTATCTTTCCTCAGGATCTGATATCCCGGTGGGAAGATTGTCTCTCTTATTGTCTCAGTGAGTTTCGTTTCTGTGACTGCTATGATGTCTGGGGACTTTTCATTGATTCTTTCATGCCACTCCTTATATTTATTCGTTATTCCATCTGCATTTATGTACCAGACCTTCAGCTTCTTTTGTATCACTGTGGTCCTGGGAGAATATTGGGGTTGGGGGAGTAGGAGTCCTGGAGAGGGCCTATGGGGGGTTGTGGTGTGGGTGGGGTTTTTGATGAGGGGTGGGGGCAGAGTGCCCATAGGGAGCTGCTGTAGGGGTGAGGTTTGTGATGTGGGAGGTGGTGGTTTAGATAGTTCTGTTATGTTGGGGTTGTCGTGGTTGGAGTCCTTCTGCGGGTGTTTCTGGAGGGTGTGTTTGTCCTTCCACCTGGGTTTGGGTCCTGCTCATCTTCATCATTGTCTCTCGTTCCTCCTCTCGTCTTTGTACCCTCTCTTTCAGTATCATCCTTGCTTCTTGTGTTCTGTCATGATTGAGGTACACTCTCTGGAACTCTGGTATGTCCTTCAGTCATGCTTTCTCATGTAGAAGCCTGGTTCGAGCTGATTCTTCCTAGAAAATTTCTTTGACAAGCCGTTTCCTTCCACTCGTAAACCACCCAATTCTCCGAAAAATTGTCACCTGGGTCATGTCACTCTCACCTATTGTTTTCATGATACCTTCAGTCTCTTTTTCCTGCTCTTGTTTTCTTTCATTGTAGGTGACCCCTTCAACTTCTTGGAGCCTGTAGACAAAAACTGACCTCTCCCTTTCCTCCTCCCACTGTGTCTCCCTTTGCATCCTCTGAGGTGTTTTAGTTCCTTCCACTGAAACATTCCTGCTTTCAATCCCTGCCGCTGATGAAGCCTCTATGCTCAGTGAAATGTCTTACATGCTCAGCTGTTTATTGCCACTGCAGTTGTCTGTTAGAGTCTGTGCGTATGGCATACCTTCATTGTCTTCAGACCACTCATTTGATCTTAGTGTGCTCCTCGTCTTTTCCTGGGCCCCACATGGATATGATAGGGCCTTTGCATACAGCTTAGCTCCTTTTCTCCCTTCAGTCTACTTGTCTATGATTGACAGAAAATCCTGATGTCGTGTCTGTACTGTCATTTGTCTCTCTAGTCTGTTTCAGGTTTTTTAGTTCCTCTTCTAAGCAGTGTATCTTATCTTCTGCTGCTAAGACTTGTAGCCCCCACTTCCTGCTTTCTTCAGCTTTCCTCTCCTCCATTTTCTTGCCAAGCTCTTCTAGCTTCCTTCCCCACTCTTCCTCCCTTTTTTTGAGCTTTAACACCCAATCTTCCCTCCCAGATTCTTCCCTCCCAGGTTCATTCACCAGACCTCTGGTTCTCTGCCCTCTTGGGTAACCCATTTTTTTTATTTACCACAGAAAGAAGCTTATGTATTTTCAGAGTGTGTGTGTAGGGGTAAGGACGGAAAAGGCTAGGGGAGGTAGAGAGAGAGAGAGAGAGAGAGAGAGAGAGAGAGAGAGAGAGAGAGAGAGAAAGGAGGGTGTGTGTGTGTGCTCATCTCTTCAAACTCACTTGTTTGCTGTGTTTAATAGATGTTATCCTCATAGGCACTGCCATGCCTATTAATAAAAAATATTTATGATGCCTTCTTGCACCATCTTTCCATCAAGGTCATTTCTGGTGCTATATGTTCCATGATGGACCCGATTAATGTCGCATTTAGGGCCATGAATGACTCTAAATTGAGAATTCTGATGGCTACTTTTTGATTTGCCAAACGAGCTGTCACTGCAAAATTTTCTATACTAGGCTTGTGTGTGCCTCTGGCGATGTTCTCGTAATTTAGCTTATCCAAAGCCATTCTCCTTTAGTGAGAGTTGTAATATTTGTCCCGAGAGTCGACTCAATTTCCGTCTTCTTGTCATTTTACCTGTTTCATAAGCTTGCCTTTGCTGGTGTTGATTCGATTAGCCATTTATCTGACCCGTCTTGCAGTATTCCTATGTTACTTTGTAGCCTTTACTTTTCCCCATCAGTTTTAATTCTCCTCATTATTTTTGCATCGCCTGCAAACAGGGATACATCTGACTCAATTTCGTTTCGTGTATCATTCACATATTAGAAGTAGTGCTAGTCCTAATACTCATCTTTGCCAAAACCCACTTGTTACAATGTCCCATTCTGATGGGCTAAAGTCAAATTTTCTGCTGTTTTACAAGCTCCTCGAGATTTTTATCCCAGACTCTTTTATTAAATGACTTCCTGCGCTCTAAGAACTTGCAGTCCACTACTCCTTCTTTTTATTATCTCACTTCTGTTACTTTGGCGTAAATAAACCAGGTTATAAAACAAGATTTACGGTTTCTAAACCAGTGCTGGTTATTTTGTAAACACTTCTCTCCAAGTGCTCAACCACTCTGATTATGTTCATTTCTTAAATAGTATGCACGTCTGTCATGCTAGCCTGTAGTTTAATGACTCCTGTTTGTCTCATTTCTTAAATATTGGACCTACATTGCTTGTCTTCCAGATAATTGACAATTCATTTCTTCCCATTTTGTGTGTGGCATACAGTACCTGATGAGGTACTCTTTACAGTCGATTATTTGGTGTTGTGCCTTACCATTTGTTGTTCCTTATTCAGTCTTATTACCTGATCATTTACTGTGTCTTACTTTTGAAGTGGCCGTGCAGCAGACTTTCTTTTGAAGTGGCTCCAGTCTTGTTCATGCTACACGTGCGTGGTACAAGTTGGGGTTACATGTGTTTTGTGTCACTTATTCCCCTCGTCCTTATCATAACCAGTTTCAACTATGAAATGATCCTTCCCATGGATTTAAAAATGATCCACTATATATTGTTTTGTCAGCAAGGTCGGGATCACATTACCTCAAGATACTTCTATTTCCGCAGTTAATTAACTTTCTCCTTTTATAGCTCGTTTTTGTACTATCTGTTTGGTGTTGTATTACATTCAAAGTGAGGGGGATTATTTTGAAATGTATTTCGTTTGGATACATTTCACTGAGCACTAAGGATTTCTCTTTGGGAGATTTTTATTGTCCCATACATTTTTCACATTCCCTCACATTCACATTTTTCACATTCCCTCAGACTTCCACGAATAACTTTGTTTTTTTTCACTTTGTCCCTCTTCCATCAGTCGCTTGTTGCTGTTTTTTAACGTTTTACTGTGGTGGATATTATTTTTCACAGACTTTTCAGTCGCTAATTACCGTCCTGGCATTAGAAGCAGATCAGAAAACTGCCTTCACATCAGGTCTTTCGCTTATACCTGCTCTTCGGGCTACAGTCAAGCTGTGTGTACTCACCGGGTTGTATTTACCGAATTGTTTGTGATGGTTGAGACTTAGCTCCTGGCCCAGTTTACTAGACCACTTTGACTAGCATCACTGATTTCTGACCTCTTGGGTCTTACCGTATTTACAATTTAAACTGTGTATTGAGTTTGCCCGCACCACTGCCTCATCCAAAGAAATATTTCTTTACAGCACTGAGGTTAATATATGTGTCTTCAGCTTTCACCTGTGTTCCCCAGATCCTGGCCCTCTTACTGCAATCTCTTCCTTTCTTCACTGTCAGTTCCTCAGTATTTTATACGTGGTAGTCATATCCCCCTTTGTCCTCTAATGTTAGGACGTGAGGTTTAGCTACTTCAACGTCTCCCCATTCCTTTCAGTTCTGGTACTAGTGTTGTACCCTGGATCTTTTCGCGCTTTTAAAGTATCTGGCCAGGCATTGCGCCATGCTGGGGCCACGTATTCAGTGATTGGCCAAACTTACGCCATATAAAGAGTTCTCAAGGATTCCTTGTTTTCGATTCCTGAACGTTGTTCTGAGGTTTGTTAATCTTCCATATGTCACTGCCGTTATACGGCTTAGGATTAATTTAGGCAATATGCTTGGTGTTATATTTACTCAAGGTTTTTTCACTCTGATGCTTGCAACCTCTCTCCCCTTATTCTGTACACAGTACTGTACACAGTGTCCGGCATTCCCTCTAATACTCCTAAACGCATAACGTTGCATTTGTTTGGTTTGAACTAGAGAAGCCACTTATATGACCTCAAACAATACCACGGGTGGAGTTAGAACCCACCATCAGAGAGTCATAAAACTCCAGACCGACCCGTTACCTACTGGCCGTCGATCTAGAGTTTTATGAAGCTCTGATCTCGGGTTCTAGCCCCATTCGTGGTATGATTTCGTGAGATATATGACTTCATCTGCAGTCGGTTGAAGTCTCTCTGGGGGGTTTGACTGTCTTCTTCTGTTCATATTTTTCTCACTAGTTTTACATTATCATCAGTGACACATGGGAATCCATTCTCTCTGGCAGGTCATTCACGTAAATTAGAAACAGCAGAGGTTCTAACGCTGATTACTGCAGAACCCTACTTGTTTTTTCTCTCCCATTCTGACATCTTATCTGCATTATATCATTTATGTACTCTCTAACCTAATGGAGACCTTAGCACACGCTTGCGCGCTCCTGTGTATGTCTGTGTTTGTGTGTGTCTGTGTGTGACCTAGACACAGGCAACAAGCTGGCCTAGACACGCATTAGAATATGACTTAGCTACACACAGTAAGGTGGTTTAGACACAGATTACCATTGAGAGACAAAGGTAAAATGGCTGCTTACACAAGAGAAGCGGTTACCTAACAGGTAAATAAGGCTAATTTGGTGGAAAAATCAAATTAGATTAGTCGAAGAAGACCATATAGGATATAAGGGGCGAGGGTAAATGAAGCAGAAACGGTGATGGAAAGAGAAAGAACAAAGGGATTGTGAAAGGATGAAGAAAAGTCTCTAGCAAAGATGCTCTATGAAAATGAACAGGCTAAGGAGATGATAAGAGAGACAGCAAGAGAACTGATAAAGACATACAAGGAAATATGAAGTATGGAAATGAGAAGAAGAAAAAGGGATGTCACTGATTATCTATGGACTCCAGAAGGCTGAAGGGGATCCAGGAAGCAAAAGATAGAACAACAAGGAACATAAGACCTTATCTATCACTGGGTGCAAAGAAAGAGATGTTAACAGAGAAGGAACAGCTGAGGATCTACTTGAAAAACCATCAGCCAAGGAGAGAGGAGACATAACCAACAAAACTGGACCTAGTGTTTACCTCAAGTACATTTTACATAAGTGAAACAGAATATGAGAGCCACCTGTACATTAACGAGAATACAGTACTGAGCATTAAGTATATTGTGGAGCTAAAAATAAAGGGAAGAAAAGCAGGTAAAGTGCATAAGAAGCTGGACTTTATATTAGAGAATTCCTATATGCATTGCTGTGGAAAAGACACAGTAATGGGGAACCTAGCTAGAGAGAGATAGGTGTTAAAGATTTTTATACCCAGAAAAAAAAGTGGAGAAAGCAATTACAAAGAGAGTTCTTTGTTCAACTACAGACACTAAAAGAGAAAAACATGAAAGAATCTAAAATCTACTAACAGAGAATTTAGAAGACTGGCCGAAGATGTATATGCATGGGTAAGGAGGGAGGTTAAGATATAATTTGAGTATGACATTGTACAAAGGCCAAGCCGGAATCAACATTGTTTCTCACCACATCAGTAGAAAGATGACAGTAAAAGGCCAGGTTATCTGAATAAAAAAAGGAGAACTCACGAAATATGAAAAAGAAGTCGGTAAAGTGCTGAACACTCAGTTTTAGGTCTTCTCAGAGGAAACAGGAGCAGTAACAGAAATCCTCGGTAAAATGGTACACTAACTCGTACTGGACACAATGCACACAAAAGGAAAAGAGGTCAAGGAACCTTTGATGGAACTGATAAATTTTCAAGGCAATGAAACCTGAAAAGGGACCACTGTGAACTCTGCAAGAGGGAACGGAAGCAATTGTCGAAACATTAGCTGATTATTATTATAATCAAAAAGAAGCGCTAAGCCACAAGGACTATACAGCAAAACATTAGCTGAGATATTTAACGAATCAATGGACACGGAACAGTTGCCAGAGATCTGGAATATAGCGAATGTAGGCTCGATATTTAAGAAAGAAGACAGAAAGAAAGCGTTGAAATACAGACCAGTTTTAAAGTTATGCATTCTTTGCAAGGAATTGTAGAACATACTACGAAGGAGAGTGGTACAGCATTTGGAAAGTGATTTCATAAATAAGGACCCGCACAGGTTTAGATATAACAAATCTTGCCTTATTAACCTGTTGGAATTCTATGAAAACCTAAGAGATGTAAGACACGAGAGGGAGATCTGTTGACTGCAAGAAAGCATTTGATATTGTACCCACAGAAGACTGGGCATGAATCGAAGACTACCCTAGGGAAAGGAAGCAGAGAATGGTGTCAGGGAAGAGATTTCAGAAAGGGGAAGAATAACAAGTGGAATAACGGAAGGATCAGCATTAGAACCGGTGCTTTTTGTTACATCAAATATAGTATCCCTCCTTGCTGACGAACTAAAACTAACGAGAAAAATTATAACAGATGAGGACAGCGGAAGACCGCAAATGGATCTAAAGTCTTTGGCATTTTGCAAGATTGGTTAGATAAATAGTTGTTTGATTTCATCTCAGAAAATACATGATTATGAAGTTCGAGGAAGGGACAAGAAGACAAGACAGGGAAAATAAATTTGGGGAGAGTGGCTGCTTGCCTCAGAAACAGAAAGATCTTGGGGTGAGCATAGTGCCTGATACATCACAAAAATCTCTGCAACCAATGCTCGTCTGGCAAATCTAAGATAATCCTTTAGGAATTTCAACAAAGAGTTATTCAAGATTCTTTATGCAACATATGTGAGGCCCATCATATTGTATGCAACACCAGCATGTAGTTCACACCTAAAAAAGCGCGTTACAAATTTAGATAATATGCAGAGGTATGCAATGAAATTTGATTCAGAGCTACAAGGAAATGCTAACAGAATTTAATCAACTGGCAATGGAGGACAGAATAATCCAAGGAAACATTTGAAACATGCAAATTTCTTAGAAAAATTGATAGGGTAGAAAGGAAGAGGCCGTTACAGGAGCAGGTACTCTGGTGGCGCAGCTGGAAATAAGAAACAGATGAAAAATAGAAATGTCAGGAAATATTTTTTTTATCCTCAGTGTGGTGGAGGAGGAGGCAAGTTCCACACAGGGTGTTAAGAGAAACTATGATAGTACCCTTTAGGTAGGAGGAAGTGAATCTGGAGCAGCCAGAAGGTAAAACTGTTTACCTCTCAGAAAATGAAGATTTGAGCCAGTTTGCACATTTACAAGAACAGAGTGGGTGTGCTGAAGATAAAGGCAATCATACAGATTATATTAAAAACTCAGATTGTTGCAAGAATTATTTGAAAATCGTTTTAGTGATTCTGCTAAAGAAGAAGACTGTATACTCACATTTATAAACCCATTTATAAAAACATTTATAAAGGTAAGCAACATACAAAACAAACTTATTGATCTGGAAACAAATTCATTATGGAAAATGAAATTTGATGAGCTTCTCTCAGTCCCAAATGTTTCTGACATAATTAATTTCTGGCGATTATTACCCTTTGAACTAAGAAACTTTGTGCTCTGTTATATTGAGGTTGTGATTATCTTATTAAAATTTGAAGAATTATCTGCTGCTCTCAGTAACTAATTTAACTCCGGACATTCTATACAAGCTTGACGAAATCAAAGAAGACTCAGAAAGTCTCATTAAAGTTTATCTTGTGTTGATACTAAACTATTTTATGTAAAAATTCTAAATATGTTCATATTAATATATTTTTAAAGAAATGAATGGAGGTAAGTGTTGTAAGGCGCATCTGAACGAGAGTGAAAAAATTGGCGCACGGAATACACAAGGTTGGCTACCTATGGTCTATGACAGTAATAACGAATGTTTCGCTACCTGTGAAATTTAGACCTTTAAGGCAGGGGTCTCCAAACTGCGGCCCGCGGGTCGCATGCGACCTGCCACAAGGTTACATGCGGCCCGCGGGTCACATAAGACCTGCCACAAGACTCAAGAAATCGTAATGACACGATTGCTAATAAACCATACCCCCGGCCGGGATTGAACCCGCGGTCATAGTCTCAAAACTCCAGCCCGTCTAGTGGCTAACGCGACGGGCTGGAGTTTTGAGACTCTATGACCGCGGGTTCAATCCCGGCCGGGGGTATGGTTTACCTGCCACAAGGTTACATGCGCCCTGAGGGTCACATGCTTCCCACAGCTTAAAACATTTATAAATAGTAAACTAATAAACCCTCATTTTCAGTCATTTAAAGGTAAATAATCTGGTGCTTGTAGCATTAAGTACGTCAAAATTTGTTCAATTTTTAGTTCTAATCTTTCAAATTTGTTCAAATTTTAGTTCTATATCATATAAAATATACCTTTCATTTATGGAAGGTAAAAGAAAAAGAACATGCTGACTGAGTGCGACTTATTTAATGAAGAATGAGGTATAAAGTACTTCTTTGTACAAGCAGGTGATAAAACCTTGTGTATCGTATGCCATGAAACTGTTGCAGTTTTGAAGAGTACAATGTACGTCGGTACTGTGAGACCAAACATAAACCAGAGTATTCCCAGTTCACATGAACACAACGTTCAGGTAAATCTGAATGGATGCAACGTAGGTTGCTTTCCCAACAAGGTTTCTTTACTCAGAAGAGAACTAAAAATTAATCCTAACCCAGGACCAGTTACAAAGTAGCTTATGTATTGGCTAAAAGAGGAGAGTCATTCACCGATGGAGATCTGATCAAAGAATGTATGACGGAAGCAGTGGGAGAGTTACGTCCAGTAAAAGCGATAGTCCTCAGTCTTGCTCCAAATACTGTTGCTCATAAAACTGAGGATATAGTAAGCAATATATTTCATCAAATTGCAGACAAAGCACGAAGTTTTCAGTTTTATTCTCTCACTTGAGAGTTCGAATGATGTGAGTGATACATCACAACTCTTAGTATTCATCATTAGCATCAATACGTAGCTTGTACAACACAGGAAACGGAATTGCAAAAGACTGCATTAAAATATAAGTTGGAGTGGAATAAACTGCAATGCGTGACAACGCATACAGGAAAGAATATGTCTGGGGTGAAGAAAGGTTTGGTTGGACAAATCAAAGGTTCTGTCAAGGTTCTTTCAACTCAGACAGGAAATTGATTTATTTCTCACGGAGAAGAATCGACCCGAACCACTTTTATCAAACAATGACTGGCTTTGGAAATTGGCATTTTTTACAGACGTTACAAGATATATGAATCAGTTGAATCTGAATTTGTAAGATGAAACAAAATTTATTTTTGAGCTATTCACGTATGTCAAGGGATTCAGGCAAAAATTGATGGTATTTGAAGGACAGGTGAAAGTTTCTAACTGGGTTCATTACCACATGTTGTGAAAAATTTCATGAAGTAAGTAAAGCAGAATTTCCGTTTTCATATGCATCAGAAATCTTTAATGATTTGCAAAAACAATTTCAGAAACGATTTTCTGATCTTGATGGAAAAACAGGGGAAATAAAGCTGTTTCAGAATCAATTTAGCTGCAGAGCTGAAACACTCCCAAGTCAGTTTCAAATGGAAATTATTGATCTTCAATCAGATGACATACTGAAAAAAGTATGAAGAAGGAAATCAGATTCAGTTTTATAAATCTTTATAACCTGAGCGGTTTCCAAATTTGAAGAGATTTACTTGTGGTTTTTGCTATAATATACCTTTGTGAACAAACATTTTAAAAAATGAAGTATGTCGTGTCCAAATATCGCACAAATTTATCTGATGAGCATCTGAAGTCCATTCTAATAATTGGCACCTCAAGCTTGAAACCTCAGTTCAGCAGTATTTTGTAATTAAAAACCCAGTGTCATCATTCCCATTTATCTTGTACAGATTAATCTGCAGTTCAGTAACTGATTATACTCTCAGAGAACTGGCTTATGTTTACCATTTTTACTCGCTATGCATCATTTCTCAATGTAAACACGGTGTTGTTTCTGCATAATTGTTACATTTTCTCTTGTTCTAAATCATATGATGGTCATTACAAAAAGGATCCAAATAAAACTTATTCATTTATTTAAATTTTATTCAGTAAAAAGTTTGGAGACTCCTGTTTTAGGGGACTGCAAGCCCGTGTTTCATTACCAGTTAAAGCTCTAATGTGATCCCAAAAGGTCTTAATTTTGTGGAGGTATATGGAACAATATGCAACACCCTAAAATACCATTAAAAAACACACTTAAACACCATAATACATCACCCTAAAACGCTATAATATAGCATCCTCAAACACCATCATACAACCCCTCAAAGCATCACAACAAGCTCACAGAAACGCCATAATACATCAGCTTAAGACACCATAATCCATCACCCTAAAATGCCATCATACAACACCCTAAAACACCATCATACAACATTCTAAAGAAGTAGTCTCCAGCCTTTTAGTATGAAAGGGCCGATTTGAAAAGTTTAATTTAAGGAGGATCACATTTTATAATGATGAGAAATATTATACTTATAGTATTATAATATGGTAAAATAATTATACTGAGAGTTGTATAATGTAACACAGGTAATTGGTTCAAATTCTGTTTTAGAGAGAAATACTGTATTTTAATTTCATTACATATCTGAGAGTAAGGTAAATAATGTCAGCTCTATAATGGAAAGATAAATAAAATTTTAATGTAATTACTAATTATTGATAACAAATATGATAAATAAGTTCCATTATTATATGACAAAACTGTAATGCTTACGCAAGGTTTTGGCGTGAAAGGGCTTTAAATACTTTGTAGTTGTTGACACTGTGAAGTGATACATAAAAGTGAATTCATGGTATCACGTGAGGGTCGCATCCTCGCCCAGGAGGAACACCTTCCACCCGCCACAAGATTTTATGCATCCCGCAACATCTTGAAATATTTTTAAATAGTAAAACTAATAAACCCTCATTTTCAGTCACTTAAAGTTAAGGATTTTGTTGCTTGTAGCAAATTATATGCCAAAATTTGTTCAAATTTTAATTCTAATATTTTCATTTTTCGGATATGCCTTCAGTTTGGAAGGAAAAAGGGAAAAGAGCAGTGTAGAGTGAGTGTCGCGTGTTTAATGAAGAATGGGGCGTAAAGTACGTCTTTGTAGACACAAGTGATCAAGTTCTGAAGGAGTACAACGTAAGTTGGCACTATGAGACCTAACATAAACTACGTTATTCCCAATTCACAAGAACACAGCGTTCGGAAAAATAAATGCAACACAGTTTTTTTTTCCAACAAGTTTTTTTTTTTACGCAGAAGAGAGCTGAAAATGAGACGAACCAGTACCAGTTACAAAGTAGTTTATGCGTTAGCTAAAACAGCCAAGCCATTCACCGATGGAGATCTGATCAAGGAGTGGATGATGGAAGCAGCGGGAAAGTTATGTCCAGAAGCAGCAAATCTGTTGATAATCCTCAGTCATGCAAATTAATCTTGTTCCAGCTTTTCTCATCTGCAGTTGAGTAAATCATTATACTGACTGAGCTTTGCCATATGTCTGACATTTTTACTCACACACCATTTCTCAGAATAAGCACAGTATTGTTTCTTCATAATTGTCACAATTCTCTTTTGTTCTGAATCACATCATATTGATTACCAAAAACGATCCAAATAAAACTTATTTATGCATTTAAATTTTATTCATTCTTTTATATTTATATATAAGACTGATTTTTTTCTTTGGCCCTCGAAAATATGTCAAATATACGATGTGGCTCTCGCAATAAAAAGTTTGGCGACCAGTTCCCTAGAGCATCGTAGTAAACAAACAATAACGCCATAATACATCACATTAAAACACCACAACGCAACACCACAAAAGAAAATACAAGAACCAAACACAATAAAATAAAACCCCACAACGCAATACGTCAAATACAAAACAAAATAATAACAAAGCCTAATAGAGCACAATACAGTATAATACAATACCACATAATAAAACACAACATAATACACCTCTATAATACAACATTTCATAATGTGACAAAACATCATAATACAAGAACATAACATAAAACATCACGACATATAATACAGTAGCACAACATAATACAATATACTAAAGTACAATGCAACATAATACAACAACACAGCATAATACAACATAATACAGCACAATGCAACATAATACAACATAACATCACAGTACAACAATAAAAAGCAAAATATAGTGCAAATACTACTCACCAGTTTGGTCTTCACAACAGACCAGTTTGGTCTTCACAACAGACCAGTTTGGTCTTCACAACAGACCAGTTTGGTCTTCCCGAGAGAACAGCTTGGTCTTCACGAAAGACTAGTTTGGTCTTCACGATAGATCAGTTTGGTCTTCACGATAGATCAGTTTGGTCTTCACGATAGACCAGTTTGGTCTTCACGATAGACCAGTTTGGTCTTCACGGGAGAACAGTTTGGTCTCAGTGTTAGCTGTTGAGAGACGTGATAATTACCCAGGCACCAGACTCAGTCTGCCAACATGTCGAGGTAAATCATTGTCAAGTGAGGCGGAAGAGAGGTGCATGGTGGTAGTCTGGTTGTAGTGTGGTGGTACTGGAGTGGTTATGTTGGATTAGTGTAATGGTAGTATGATGGTAGTGTAATGGAAGTGTGATTTTAGGGTAATAGTAGTGTGGTAGTACTGTGATGGTAGTTTGGTGGTAGTGTGATGGTAGTGTGGTGGTAGTGTGGAAGTACTGTGGTGGCAGTAGAGTGGTGGCAGTAGTGTGGTGGTATTAGTGAAGTGGTAGTGTGGTTTTAGTATGGTGGAAGTGTGGTGGTAGCATGATGGTATGATGACAGTAAGATGATAGTGATGGTATTGGGGCAGTAGTGTAATGTTAGTGCGGTAGTAGTATTGTGGTAGCCTGATGGTAGAGTAGTAGCAGTGTGATGGTAGTATGGTGTTAGTGTTGTGGAAGTGTGATGGTAGAATGGTAGTAGTGTGATGGTAGTGCTATGGTAGTGTCGTGATAGTGCAGCGATAATATAGAGGTAATGTAGTGATAGTGTAGTGTAGTGCAGAAGAAGTGTGGTAGTGGGGTAAAGATGATAGTGTCTTGGTAATTATAGTGATGATAGAGTAGTTGTAGTATTGTGGATGTGTGGTCTTAGTATAATGGTAGAGTGGTAGTAGTGTGGTGGTAGTGGGGTGTAAGTGTGGTGGTAGTGTGGTGGTAGTGTGGTGTAAGTGTAGTGGTAGTGTGGTGTAAGTGTGGTGGTAGTGTGGTATAAGTGTGGTGGTAGTGTGGTATAAGTGTGGTGGTAGTGTGGTGTAAATGTGGTGGTAGTGTGGTATAAGTGTGGTGGTAGTGTGGTATAAGTGTGGTGGTAGTGTGGTATAAGTGTGGTGATAGTGTGGTGGTAGTGTGGTGGCAGTGTGTTGTAAGTGTGGTGGTAGTGTGATGGTAATGTGGTGGTAATGTGGTGTAAGTGTTGTGGTAGTGTGGTGTAAGTGTGGTGGTAGTGTGGTATAAGTGTGGTGGTAGTGTGGTATAAGTGTGGTGGTAGTGTGGTGTAAATGTGGTGGTAGTGTGGTATAAGTGTGGTGGTAGTGTGGTATAAGTGTGGTGGTAGTGTGGTATAAGTGTGGTGATAGTGTGGTGGTAGTGTGATGGTAATGTGGTGGTAATGTGGTGTAAGTGTTGTGGTAGTGTGTGTGGTGGTAGGGTGGTGGCAGGGTGGTGTAAGTGTGGTGGTAGTATGATAGTGTGGTGTAAGTGTGGCGGTAGTGTGGTGTAAGTGTGGTGTGTGGCGGTAGTGTGGTGTAAGTGTGGTGGTAGGGTGGTGGCAGTGTGGCGTAAGTGTGGTGGTAGGGTGGTGGCAGTGTGGTGTAAGAGTGGAGGTAGGGGGGTGGCAGTGTGGTGTAAGTGTGGTGGTAGGGTGGTGGCAGTGTGGTGTAAGAGTGGAGGTAGGGGGGTGGCAGTGTGGTGCAAGTGTGGTGGTAGCGCAGTGGTAGTGTGGTGTAAGTGTGGTGGTAGTGTGGTGGCAGTGTGGCGTAAGTGTGGTGGTATTGGGGTGGTAGTGTGGTGTGTGGTGGCAGTGTGGTGTAAGAGTGGTGATACAGTGCTGGCAGTGTGGTGTACGTGTGGTGGTAGAGCGGTGGCAGTGTGGTGTAAGTGTGGTGGTAGAGTGGTGGCAGTGTGGTGTAAGTGTGGTGGTAGAGTACTCAAATAATTGTGGTTGCAGGGGTCAAGACTCAGCTCCTGGCTCCCTGGTGGCAGTGTGATGTGTGGTGGTAGAGTACTCACCTAATTGTGGTTGCCGGGGTCAAGACTCGGCTCCTGGCTCCCAGGTGGCAGTGTGATGTAAGTGTGGTGGTAGAGAGGTGGCAGTGTGGTGGTAGTGTGGTGGCAGTGTGGTGTAAGTGTATTGGTAGAGTGGTGGCAGTGTGGTGTAAGTGTGGTGGTAGAGTGGTAGCAGTGGGGTGTAAGTGTGGAGGTAGTGTGGTGGCAGTGTGATGTAAGTGTGGTGGTAGAGTGGTGGCAGTGTGGGGTAAGTGTGGTGGTAGTGTGGTGGCAGTGTGATGTAAGTGTGGTGGCAGTGTGGTGTAAGCGTGGTGGTAGAGTGGTGGCAGTGTGGTGTAAGTGTGGTGCTAGTGTGGTGTAAGTGTAGTGGTAGTGTGGTTTAAGTGTGGAGTAAGTGTGGTGACAGTGTGGTGGTAGTGTGGTGGCTGTGTGGTGTAAGTATGGTGCTAGTGTGGTGTAAGTGTAGTGGTAGTGTGGTTTAAGTGTGGAGTAAGTGTGGTGACAGTGTGGTGGTAGTGTGGTGGCAGTGTGGTGTAAGTATGGTGTAAGACTGGTGGCAGTGTAGTGTAAGTGTGGTGGCAGTGTGGTGTAAGTGTGTTGGTAAGTGTGAGGGCAGTGTGGTGTAAGTGTAGTGTTAGTGTGGTGGCAGTGTGGTGGCAGTGAGGTGTGTGTGTTGGTAGTGTGGTGGCAGTTTGTTGTAAGTGCGGTGGTAGAGTGGTGGGAGTGTGGTGTAAGCGTGGTGGTAGAGTGGTCGCAGTGTGGTGTAAGTGTGGTGGCAGTGTGGTGGTAGTGTGGTGGCAGTGTCGTGTAAGTATGGTGTAAGTGTGGTGGCAGTGTGGTGTAAGTGTCGTGCAAGTGTGGTGGCAGTGTGGTGAAACTGTGGTGTAAGTGTGGTGGCAGTGTAGTGTAAGTGTGGTGGCAGTGTGGTGTAAGTGTGTTGGTAAGTGTGAGGGCAGTGTGGTGTAAGTGTAGTGTTAGTGTGGTGGCAGTGTGGTGGCAGTGAGGAGTGTGTGTTGGTAGTGTGGTGGCAGTTTGGTGTAAGTGCGGTGGTAGAGTGGTGGGAGTGTGGTGTAAGCGTGGTGGTAGAGTGGTCGCAGTGTGGTGTAAGTGTGGTGGCAGTGTGGTGGTAGCGTGGTGGCAGTGTCGTGTAAGTATGGTGTAAGTGTGGTGGCAGTGTGGTGTAAGTGTCGTGCAAGTGTGGTGGCAGTGTCGTGAAATTGTGGTGTAAGTGTGGTGGCAGTGTAGTGTAAGTGTGGTGGCAGTGTAGTGTAAGTGTGGTGTCAGTGTAGTGTAAGTTTGGTGTAAGTGTGGTGTGTGGTGTAAGTGTGGTGGTAGTGTGGTGTAAGTGTGGTGGTACAGTGGTGCCAGTGTGGTGTACGTGTGGTGGTAGAGTGGTGGCAGTGTGGTGTGTGGTGGTAGAATGGTGGCAGAGTGGTGTAAGTGTGGTGGCAATGTGGTGTAAGTGTGATGGTAGAGTGGCAGCAGTGTGGTGTAAGTGTGGTGGCAGTGTGGTGGTAGTGTGGTGTAAGTTTTGTGGCAGTGTGGTGGTAGTGTGGCGGCAGTGTGGTGCAAGTGTGGTGGCAGTGTGGTGTAAGTGTGGTGGCAGTATCGTAGGGGTTCTTAAATGGAGATATCGAGGGTTGAAAGTAGACACATTTGTTGGATGGTTACGATATATTGTCAGACTGAGATGATGGGAACTGGAGCCCAGTGCCTTGCCTGTCTTCGCCTGGGTGTCTACGCCGAGTGAGAGCGGGGCAGAGGCACGAGCGTACACATGCGCATCCCGTGACGTCACACAAAGTCACAGGCCTACAAGGGATCTCCTATCTAAAGCACATGGATGATACTAATATGCTATGCTATATAACACAGGGATCAGCAACTATGCTGACAGCTCGGTCATGTTACGTATGTCGTCTCGACATACACTACTATCTATAGGCTGAAACAGGCAGGCGGATCTGGGCTGATTCTATACAATAACAAATTCATATATAACTTAGAACTAATGGATGGTATCATAATGGATGTTAACAAAATTAATTTTACGTAATGGATGTTAACGTAATCACTTTTAACGTAATGCATTACAAACTATAAGATCAAATCATTGTACAATATGGGTGGAATTGATCGATCGATCTGTATTCATGCACTCTACGGATTCTGAGGAAGAATAAATATATATATATACAAGGTGAAATTAACAGCAAAGGCATCTGGTGCGCACTCAGACTATTACTGTCAAATTCTCAGAATACGGAGGGAACGAGAACACGAAAAAAAATTCTGAAAAACTAATCAGTTAATAACAAACAGTTGACAATTTACTTCATCTCGAACATCTAGTTATACAGACTATGTACTTTTAAACCCAATTCTGCGAGGGTGAGGTTTACATATGCAGAATGGTTATCATCTCTGGGAGGATCGAATTCCTCTGCAATGGCTAACACATGCCTTGAATGAGGGAGATCTAAACGAGTATCTACAAAAGATTCTTGTGGATTTCTCAATACTTGCCGAGTACGCAAGGAGTAACGACATTCAGGTTGGTTATCTGATTGAGTATCTGAAGTAGAGGGTACAGAGTCAAGAGGATTTTCAGCATCTGTCATATTAGTCTGGGTAGCAATATCATCAACATCGCATACTTATTTCATATGATCTAAATGGGATTCTTTGTTCTTGCCGTACTAATTTCTCTAACCTTATACTTATTACCAGAGATATGTTCTACAACTCGATAAGGTCCAACAAACTTTTGATCGAGCTAAGGCATTTCGGATGTTTTGTTGAAATTTGTCAGCATTACTCTTGAACCTACTTTGACTTTTGATGGCTTAGCACGGCTATTAGTTACTCTAGTAAATTCTGCTGTTGATTTATGAAGTGTTTCACGGATTCTTCTAAAAACACTCTGAGCCATGCTGGTACGAGTTGCTACGAAATCATCAGGGTTGTAATTAGGTTTCGGAGTGGAATATAACAACTCATAGGGTAAACGCTTGTCTACACCATACAATGCATAATGTGGAGTATCACCTATGGAAGCATTGTAAGCAGAATTTATGGCACATTGAACATCTGGTATGACTTCATCCCAAGTTTCACTATTGGGGTTGATAGTGGCTCTCAGGACATCAAGTACCTTTTTATTGGTTCTTTCGGCTAACCCATTGCTGGCAGGATGATGAGGAACAATGGTGGATTTAGAGATCTTGTATAAAGTACACAAATTTTCAAGAATCTCATTACAGAATTCACCTCCATTATCTGTTACTAAGGACTTAGGGGTGGTATGCCTGCAGATAATGCGTTCTTTAAACGCTTTAGCTACTGTCTCTGCAGTCTTATCTGCAATAGGAACTAACTCACAATATCTGGTGAAATGGTCTACCATAACACACAGATGTTTGTTGCCTTGGAGGGAACATTTAAAATTGGTTAACAAGTCAAGGGCAACTCTTTCCCACGGTTCGCTAGTGGTTGGGTACACTTGGATTGGATTAGGACCATTGACATTTCCTTTATGTTGCATACAGACACTACATTTCTTAACATACTCGGAAATGTCAGTTGCCATACGTGGCCAAAAGTATTTCATTCTGGCTTGTTTCACAGAACGATCCATACCAGGGTGTGCAACACCTGGTGCATCATGAACTAGCTGTAGAGCTACGTTCACTATTGACTGTGGAATTACTAACTGGTAAACTCTTCTGCTTGGAGTACCCAACTCGGCTGTTCGATACAGTAATTCTTGGCTCATTACAAAGTCACTAAGGGGTGCTGGTGGCTTCACAGTAAGAATAAGATCTTCCTGGAGCAGGAATCGAATCACACCAGACCACATGGGATCTGTTCTTTGGGCAGTTTTGACATCCTCGACAGTAAATAGAGGATCTGCAGTAACTACACTAACGTGTCGTGATAAAGCATCTGCGACTACATTCGACTTGCCAGGTAAATGCTCAAAAGTGGGATTGAACTCTTGGATAGTCAAGGTCCATCTGGCTAACCTTCCAGTAGGCTGTTTGTTCTGGAATAAAGGTATCAGTGGCGCATGGTCTGTCAAGACATGAACAGGGTACTGGTAAATAATGTCTCGGAAGTGCTTTAAAGACCATACTATTGCTAAAGCTTCTTGCTCCATTACTGTATAATTACGTTCAGCCTTCGTAAAGACTCGGCTAGCAAATGCAACTGCGTTGTACTTGCTATCAGTCTTCTGATCTAGTACGGCACCTATGCCAATTGAACTAGCATCAGTTGTCAGATAGAAGGGCTTAGAAAAATCTGGAAATTTCAAAATTGGAGCAGATGTTAGCTTTTCTTTTAGAGTTTGGAATGCTCTTTCTTGACGGAAGGTCCAAACAAAAGGAGCATCTTTCTTAAGCAACTCAGTTAGAGGAGCAGCTATGGAAGAAAAATTGGCAATGAAAGATCTATAAAAACCTGCTAAGCCCACAAAGGATCTTACGGCATCAGCAGTTTTGGGAGTTGGAAAATTTAGTACTGCAGTTACTTTACTTTGGTCAGTCATAATCCCTCTAGGAGTGACTACGTCACCAAGAAACTTAATTTCTGATCTGAAAAAATTGACATTTAGACAGTTTGATCTTTAAATTGGCTTCTTCAAGCTTACCAAGTACTACATCAAGTCTTTTCAAGTGTGTATCCACGTCTTTAGACATGACGATTACGTCATCTAAGTACACCATAAGTGCATTACCTATGAGACCTCTAAAGATATTAGTCATGAGCCTTGAGAATGTGATAGGGGAGGATCGTAATCCAAATGCCATACAGAGGAAGTGATAATGACCTGTAGGAGTGGAGAATGCAGTTAGCTCTTGGCTGTCCTCGTGAAGAGGGACTTGCCAAAACCCTTGTAACAAGTCCAGGGTCGAGAAGACTTTGTTATCTCCGATATTGCGTAAAAGGTCACCTAGTACAGGAAGTGGGAAGCGATCTGGAATGGTTTTCACATTTAACTTCCTAAAGTCAATCACCGGGCGCTAAGTGCCGTCCTTCTTAGGCACTAGGATCAAGGGCGCATTCCAGGGTGAATTGCTAGGTGCAATAACTCCATCATCAAGCATTTGATTGATCAATTCTTCTGCGACAGCAACTTGTGAATGAGGCATTCTGTACGCAGGTATGTAGATAGGTCTAGTACCAGGTTCAAGTGGAATACGATGGGACAATAAGTTCGTTATACCCATCTTCTCACCTGGTAAGGCAATGGCTGTACGACGTTTGTTCAACAGCGCCAACAAGTGCTGGACTTCGTCTGGGAAATCAGTGGGAGCTAAGTCTTTCTCCTCAACTGGTGGGATAGATTGATCCAGTGGAGTGGATGAGGTCTCCACTGTTGAAATAGCACCGACCCACTGGTCAGGTGGCACGTCATCCTGTACTTGAACAGGGTAAGGATAGTGAACTAGGTCAACGAGGTTGGTATTTGCTCTGAGACGAACACTGTGACCCAAAGTGTTAGCAAGGAGTAAATGGATCTTACTGTCTCTTACAATGTGTAAGGAAGGTTCAACAAATAAACCTTTGACCTTGCAGGAATCACTGTCAACTAGGACGTTATCACCTTCTGGAACATTAGGAACAACAACAGACACTCTAGTGAGAGCACTAGCCGCAACAGAGACGTCTTTCTGCAAACGGCATGTGACATCAACAAGAGATGGCATTACTAGTTTCAAGTAATCGTTTTCTGACAAGGCATCCCTTGTGGAGAAACTACTACTCGAACTATCAGTCATTGCAGGGATAGACTGTGCACTCAAGGCAGTCTGAGTGTCCTCGGACACTTGAGGCAACGGAACACTATCCTGCAAGTCTGAAGGTTTAGGTGGAACACAGATGGGAGTGACCGAATTACCAGTGCCTGATCGCTTGGGTACGCTACTGGAGAATGCATTGGCTTGTAAGGACTTAATGCGTACATCATACTCTGCAGCAGTATGACAGATTTCTGATCCAAGCTGGTAACCCCAGAATGGAACGATCAAGTCGTCAATTTGGGCATGCCATCGGTACGGGTCGAGCACAATGCGTAAGTCTAGCATGGAAGCAAATCCCAGTAGAAGGTCACCAGGGAAAGTAATCTGGTCGACAACAAGAAAAGCAGCAGTATAGTCTCTTCCTTGGATAGTAAAGGTGAGCAAAGTCTGCCCTCGGACTCGCAGAAGGGAACCAGCTACTCCACTAATGGAGGTTACAGTAGTTGGTTCAACGAGGAGGACACGGCGTAACTGCTTCATTTAAACAAGCTAGACCTAATGATATTAACTTGCGCACCAGAGTCCATGAACACATGAACGGGCGCATTATGGACAGAAGCTTGTACTAATGGACCAATCGTTATGTTAGGAGTTATATGCAAACAGAAAGGTGAGTTGTCATCGGAGAAGGCATTTTCTACTTCATCCCCAAATTCCTCTACGTCAGAGACGTGTGAAGCAACATCATCAGCAGGATTGTCATTCTCGAGACTGCTTAAGGCTTCAAAGAAATTGTGAACGGGGATGGTGTACTCATTATCACCTATTGTCACCATGGGATGGTTTGACTGGGGCGCTCGAATTCCCTTGAATTGGAAGAATGAGCCTGGTTCTGGTTATTTTGAGAACCACGATGTCTGTTTCCTCTACGGGTTCTGCGGTTGGAACGGCCACGGAAAGACCTAGAGTACTGAAGGTTGTAGAGAGCATTGCACTCAGATGTGTCATGTCCATGAATTCTATGATAAGTACAGTAGGGAAGATCTGACTGGTACTCATCATCAGTACGAAGCTTCTTAGGGTGACTGTCATGACAATTAATAGCAATATGGCCACGGTAACCACAATTGTAGCAAACTCTTTGACTGTGGGTACTGTACGTACTACGGGTGCTACGGGAATGATGGCTCTTAACACTTGCTTTGGATGATGGACATGAGTGATTAAGGTTGGGAGTTTTGGTAGTAGCACAAACTAGAGGGGGTACAGGATTGGACAAGGTGTTTGGTATAGACTTACGATAAGGGAAGGTTCCCTCGGGGCACAAATTTCGTACATGGATTAGAGCTGCAAGCGGTCCCATAGTAGCATCTAGTGGACTTGAATTGTACACATACCTAGATGTCGGTGGCATTAGTTGTTTAATAACTCCAAATGCAGCTAATTTGGCAAACCCATCAAGGGCTGGTTTATCGTTATCTTTAAGGTACTTTGAATTTTGACCTGCTTTAACGAATGAGGACATTAGGTTATTAAGACGAAGAGCAAACTCATCTAATGACTCTTCTGGTCTCGGAGCTGTACAAACTAATTCTTTGAGAACAACGAACGGATCGGTTTCTCGCACCGGTTCAAGATAATTGCGAATTAACTGTTCATAATCTTGCCACCTGGTTAGATCTTGGAAGTCCTTCATACGAATTAAGTTAAATACATTTGAGGCTGCTGGAGAACGGGCTAGACTCTCCTTTCCGATACTGATCAAACAACTCTCAGATGGGAGACCATCAACTGAAGCATTAGCTCTGGCTCTAACCGGTAAACCAACCTTCAAGGTTGTCTGGGTCACCATTGAACAATGGCATAGCATCATACGGATCACGACTGAAATTATGCAAGCTAGAAGTCTGAGTATATCTATTGTTTGATAAGGAGTTACTCGAATTTTGGGCTGACACATTAATGGTTGTACTAGCAGCATGTGCTGAGGCATCGCTTGAGAAAACTTGAGACATATTTGCAAAATGTAAAAAAAAAGAATTTAGAGAACAAAAGAAAATGTGGCTGAGAACACACAACACAGTGAACTTAAATGGGGAAAAAAATGCTTAACTATTCTGCATAAGTAATTAAATGTTGACAGGTTACACAGTAAGTAAAGAACTCACACAAGAAAATATGCAACTGAATGAAGAACACTTTGAAAATCAAGAGAACTTGTACTTTACTCAAATCTGATTTGCTCAACTTTTACTTTAAATTGAATGAATGGCACAGTGAGTTGTTTTTACTTTCAATGCAACAGGGAAATACACAATAAAATGATAAATCAATCAAAAAGAAAAAATGTTAAAATGGACTCAATAAATCTTGTGCACAATTAAGAAAACTGAGCAAAAACAATTCACTAAAAAGAGAATAAAATGGCACACAAAGAATAAAATATTATGCACAGAACAGAGCATAAGAAACTGCACTGAAATAAACTGTAGCAATATTGCAAATGACAATTGGTAATCAACAAGTACTGCAAAAATTTCTGCAAGGAAAAAAAACTTTAATGGCAACACAATCTTTGCACAAGAGTTATTGCAAAATGAGTCAAAGTGCAATAATAATAAAAAATTATTACACACACAAGAAAAGAAATATATCAAGGAATGAACACTTTAACTCTTAACTGCACTCAAGCAACACTTAACAAGCAAAAGAACAATTTACTCTAAAAGAAGAACTTAAATATTGCACTAAGAGTGAATTTGTTCAATGAAACATGAAAAATAATAGGTGCTAAAACACACAACAAAAAAAGTTTGAACACTTACAGTGATGCAGAACACAACACATCAACATAAACACAGTACTAGAATTTCTTGCAATGAAACTTGGTATGTGAAAAATTTTGTAAAAATGATTTCTTGCTTGCACAAAATAATGGCACTATTGTCTGTGGAAATAAGACAAATTAGACACTGGCTAAATGAAAAGAATATGAACACAAGAATGTTCAACACACAGGGAACAAAACAAAAATACACAAAAGCTGGGAAGAAAAAAAAAATTATGACAGACAACACTGAGTTGTGATGCAGAATATGAGGTGAAAAATTTACTGAAATACTTCACTGGAATACTGAGAACACTAGGTGATTCTGAAGTGTAACACAAGTTCTATACTGCTCATATGTTGCACACACAACAAAGGAAAAACACTAAGTACTTACTTCAAGTGTATAAAAGAGACACAAAACAACAGACATAAGATAATGCACAAAAATTAACACTGAATTAAGGAGATTAAAAGAAATTAATGCAATCAGTACATGATAAACAATGAGTCTGATCAAGAGTCACTGAATGTCACTAAGAAAAATCACTGGAAACACAAAAGAAATGTCTCAACACTCGCAATGTCTCTATGAAAAAATATTATCGCTGTAACGACTTGGTGAAGAATGAGGTTGATGGTAGTGGAGAGTAGAGGATTGTTTATGTCGTCTTGCTGCTGTCCTCTGCACACGTGAGCGTAGAATTGCGCTTACATCGAAGAGAGACACACACAGGAGGCTTTTAACGGTGGCGCGAAAACACACTCTAGCTCTTGACCCCCTATGTGGTCCTTAAAATATGGTACTAGTACCCATAATAAGAGTACAATAACACAGTGGTAGTGGTTTGGTGAGTGGGCTGAGCAGGGCTGAGGCCGGTGTCGAGTGAGTGGGCTGAAACAGGGCTAAGACCGGCAATGGTGAGACACACGTGGTCGTGGGTGGTTGGGTCTATGGGTTGAACGGCGTAAGCCCCACTGAGGACAGCCACACTGCCGCGAAGATAATTCTAAGCCGACTGGCTTAAAAACAACCCACAAAATACCACAACACCACAAGGATGAAAAAGAGCACTCAGAATTGCTTGGAGCTTGAATCACAAGCGATGAAGACCACTCACGTGGCTTGCTTGAATACTGGGGTAAGACACCTGGGTTAGTTGCTAGCTGGCTTATCTTAACCCTTCACACAGAATAGCTTGACAACTTCTCACGATGAGCACAGCAGGGGTGGAAAGCTGGCTTGGCAGGCAAAAGAACTGGATGAAGTAGACTAGGCTGGACTGGACTTCCTCACCACAGACTGGAAGCTGGCTTATTTTCCAAACTCGGGTCAACCCCTTAGGAGTGATGCAAATAAGCAGATAAACACTAATACAAAGAGACTGACCAGTGAATGGTGTAGAAGCTGGTAGGAGCTTGGGAGAGTAGCTGACTTGAGGTAGCTGGCTGACGTTAACCTCCGTACGCCTACTCACAAGATGGTCGGCTCGGTCGAAATTAATCTCCAGAAATCGCTGTAATCGTCAGAATTACAGGCCCTCCGTTGCCACCATTTATCGTAGGGGTTCTTAAATGGAGATATCGAGGGTTGAAAGTAGACACACTTACTGGATGGTTACGATATATTGTCAGACTGAGATGATGGGAACTGGAGCCCAGTGCCTTGCCTGTCTTCGCCTGGGTGTCTATGCCAAGTGAGAGCGGGGCAGAGGTACGAGCGTACACATGCGCATCCCGTGACGTCACACAAAGTCACAGACCTACAAGGGATCTCCTATCTAAAGCACGTGGATGATACTAATATGCTATGCTATATAACACAGGGATCAGCAACTATGCTGACAGCAGTGTGTTTTAAATGTTGTGTAAGTGTGGTGGCAGTGTGGTGGCAGTGGTGGCAGTGTGGTGTAAGTGTGGTGCAAGTGTGGTAGCAGTGTGGTGTAAGTGTGGTGGCAGTGTGGTGTAAGTGTTTTGGCAGTGTGGTGGCAGTGTGGTGTAAGTGTGGTGGCTGTATGATGTAAGTGTGGTGTAAGTGTGGTGGCTGTGTGGTGTAAGTGTGGCAGTGTGGTGTAAGTGTGGTGGCAGTGTGGTGGCAGTGTGGTGGCAGCGTGGTGTAAGTGTGGTGGCAGTGTGGTGGCAATGTGGTGGCAGTGTGGTGGCAGTGTGGTGGCAGTGTGGTGGCAGTGTGGTGGCAGTGTGGTGGCAGTGTGGTGTAAGTGTGGTGGCAGTGTGGTGGCAGTGTGGTGTAAGTGTGGTGGCAGTGTGGTGGCAGTGTGGTGTAAGTGTGGTGGCAGTGTGGTGGCAGTGTGGTGGCAGTGTGGTGGCAGTGTGGTAGCTGTGTGGTGTAAGTGTGGTAATAGCAAGATTAACCTTACAGTAAAATTCTTACATTATCCACAAGAAAGTATGTCTGGCTAGCTTAGGTTTCAGGAAACAGGGCAAGTGATGACCCGCAGCTGGACCTGAGTCATCTGACCCAGGACTTTTACTGGCTTACCGCTCCACCCCCATAAAATTAATGGCCATGATTGTAACCGTTAGAATTTGCATGTTTTTATAAAAGCAGGTTTCGGTAATGAAACTTTTTTTTGGTAACATTTGTTCCCGTGCCTAATACCTCCACTAGTTGCCTAATAAGAAAGTTATTTAGAACATATGAACATAAGAAAAGAGGAACACTGCAGCAGGCCTGTTGGCCCATATTAGGCAAGTCCTTCACAATCCATCTCACTAACAAAACATTTGCCAACCAAATTATCAAGCCGTTACAAACAATACACGGACACAGAGGGTATATATAGGCTTAGAGTGAGGTGCAAGACTAGTGGTAGTAGTAATAATATTACTTGTAGTAGTAGTAGCAATACAAAATGGTAGAATAATCAACTTGCACATGAGTTAAAGGTTATAAAAGCTATGTTACTTTAGTTGCATTTGTGTCCTTTTACTTAACATATTGTTGGTAATTTCTACCAATATTAATACACCAGATTTATGTTGTGTATATAAGCTAAGAATGGTACCTACATGCCTCCATGTGGAGGCATGTAGGTAATGTTCCTGTGTCCAAAACAAACCAGAGGTAAAGAGAGAGGATAATGGAACAGGAAGAGGGGAAAGAGGGAGGTGGATAGAGGGAAAAGGATGTAAAAAATAAAAGGAAAAATATCTCCAAGTGCCAAATCAACCAGTCTGTGATGGATACATGGGCCACGGGCCGCCAGCAGCAACCGCCTGGTTGACCTGGCAAGCATCAAACAAGCTTCACCCAAGGCCGGGGTCTTGGATTTAAAAAAACTCATGAAAGGTATAAGTGAAAGGAAGAAAAAAAAAGGACGAGAGGAAAGAAAATGAGAACAGTATAGAGTGAAGAAGGATGAATGGTGGACAAAGGAATAAAAGAATTAGGAAGAAGAGCAATATGGAAACAAGTCCACCCCCCAACTATTCCCATGCAACTCGAACCCACTTCAGTTCAAGTGCGAACAAAGGTTGGTGGACTCCCACTAATCTAAGGTGGACCTGCGGTAGGTAACCAACTGAACATTTGTTGAAGAATTGAGACACTTATGCAACATATACGAATCCCCATTGAAGAAACGCCTCGCCACACATTGGCTTTATCAGTCCAACACAAAGCAGGAAGGTATAAGGAGAGGAGGAGTTTTAGGCAATCAGTCCCTCAGCCCGGAATCGACGTGCTCAGTCCATAACTCTTGTAGAAAGTACAGCATTTGTTTTTGTCTAAACTATGAATTCAACAAGTCTCGTTAAGATTTAATACCCACGTGCACAACTGAGTACGGTCTTGACCACAAACAATACTCAAGACAGTACCAGCACACAAGCAAATATATTCAAAGGAAAGCGTTTTAACTACAGGGGTCATACAGTGCCTGGGGAGAGGGAGATAATCTACCTTGAGAGTAAGACACATGTGCAACATCTGGGTATCTTTATTGTAGACGTCTCGCCATCCAGTGGCTTTATCGGACAGTAGAACTATGTACAGGAGGGTAGGTCCAATTCCTTGGATCAACAGCCCTTAACCAGAACCAATGTCGTCCCTCGAGAGGGAGACATTATTTTATGTTAAGGTGAAGATTAAGATACATGTGCAACAGTTGGGTATGGAAATAAATGGTATAAAATACCGACACAGTGGAAAAATGGTATAAAATACAGACACAATGGAAGCAGTATAATGTGGTCCTTTATTGACAACGTTTCGCCCACACGGTAGGCTTTATCAACTCACAAATGTTGTCAATAAAGGATCACATTATACTGTTGTGTTTATTTTTCCAACAGTTGGCCATCTTTTCGCTCTCCAGGAGCTTTATCAAGCCGTAACGGCTTGACAAAGTTCCTGAAGAGCGAAACGTTGCCACAATAAAATGTTAAACTAGTTGCACTTGTGTCTTTTTACTTTACATATTGTCGGTAATTTACGAAATTTCCAAAAAACAAAACAAAAAACAACAACTATTTATTAACTGCATCGGACTCATTTCCAAATGGTAAACTACCATCAATCGACAAGAAAGAAAAAAAGCGTTTCAGAATAGGTTTTTCTGTTGACTTAAGAAAGTTTTATGCTGAGAGAGAGACTTTGTCACGATAGAAGATTGTTGAACAACGCATCTTCACTGCAAAAGTCATTCTGCCTTGACCCTCTGTATTTTGCTAATATATCCTCTAATATCAGGATGCCGGAGAGACTTGTTCTCTTTCATTTTTAAATAAATGTTGCCAGTTTAAATGATTTGTTTTGTGTATTATGAAATTTACAAATATAATTACGCGTAATTAAATTCCTTTTAGAACTACATTTATATACGACAGCTTTAAATTTACGTCAATATGGCAAAATTTATTCTAAAGGCGTGTGACGTAAGCAGTACACTTGCGTCACTCTAGGTTTTGCGAGGTCGTGTTAAAATATGAGATGAGGGGAGCTACATGCATTTACTCTGCATAAGATTGAAAATATTATTTTTATTGCGTAAATAATTTTAAAAGAACTTTCGCCTCGACTTCTATTATTTTCGTCGCATTTTGAAATGAGTAATATGAGAAAAAATCTTATTATGCAAAACATTTTTAAACAGAAATTATTATTATGAAAAATGAAGATTATATTACGATCCAACTGGGAAAATATTGTAACGAGAACATTTCATTTAAAGCGTCGTATGGATATAATTAAGTCCTGGAGGTGGGAAGTACAGTGCATGCACTTTGAAAGATGGATCTAGGATAGTGGCCGTTGGGAGTGACATCTAAACTGTCATATCTAGGCACTTCTGCAAAGACAGTATCAATGTGTGAATGATGGAGAAAGTGTTTCTGTTTTTGGGTCACTCTGCCTCGGTGGGAGACGGCCGATGTCTTGAATATATATATATATATATATATATATATATATATATATATATATATATATATATATATATATATATATATATTACCGTATTACAGAATGGATATAAATGCTCTGGAAAACGTACAAGGGAGGATGACAAAGATGATCCAATGCATCAGAAATCTTCCCTATGAGGATAGACTGAGGGCCCTGAATCTGCACTCTCTCGAAAGGCGTAGAATTAGGGGGGATATGATCGAGGTGTATAAATGGAAAACAGGAATAAATAAAGGGGATGTAAATAGTGTGCTGAAAATTTCCAGCCAAGATAGAACTCGCAGCAATGGTTTCAAGTTGGAAAAAATTCAGATTCAGGAAGGATATAGGAAAGCACTGGTTTGGTAATAGAGTTGTGGATGAGTGGAACAAGCTCCCGAGTACAGTTATTGAGGCTAAAACGTTGTGTAGTTTTAAAAATAGGTTAAATAAATACATGAGTGGGTGTGGGTGGGTGTGAGTTGGACCTGACTAACTTGTGCTGCTGGGTCTGGTACAGTGCTCCATCCTTGAGGGGAGATGACCAGACTGGGTGGGTCATTGGGATAATCCGGGGGGTGGTCGTCATTGGGCTAATCCTGGGGGGAGGGACATGGACCTGCTCTGCATGGGTCAGTAGGCCTGTAGCAGTGTTCCTTCTTTCTTATGTTTTTATGTTCTTATATATATATATATATATATATATATATATATATATATATATATATATATATATATATATATATATATATATACAAAACAACCACTGTGAAAGAGAAGTGAAATTCCAAGCGCTTTCGTGACTACTCACATTGTCAAGGAACTGTGAAAGTAATACATCAAAGGAAGGCAATTAAAGGGCTTAGACCACACCTCACAGTCAACTCCCATAACAAAGAAACACCTGACGCGCGACAATACCGGACTCATAAGAAAAGAGGAACACTGCAGTAGGTCCGCTGGTCCAACTAGACATTATATATATATATATATATATATATATATATATATATATTTATATATATTTATATATATATATATATATATATATATATTAACAAGTCGGCCGTCTCCCACAGAGGCAGGGTGACCCAAAAAGAAAGAAAATTCCCAAAAAGAAAATTCTTTCATCATTCAACACTTCACCTCACTCACACATAATCACTGTTTTTGCAGAGGTGCTCAGAACACAACATTTTAGAAGTATATACGTACAAAGATACACAACATATCCCTCCAAACTGCTAATATCCCGAACCCCTCCTTTAGAGTGCAGGCATTGTACTTCCCATTTCCAGGACTCAAGTCCGGCTATATAAAAATAACCGGTTTCCCTGAATCCCTTCACTAAATATTACCCTGCTCACACTCCAACAGATCGTCAGGTCCCAAATACCATTCGTCTCCATTTACTCCTATCGAACACGCTCATGCACGCCTGCTGGAAGTCCAAGCCCCTCGCCCACAAAACCTTCCTTACCCCTTCCTTCCAACCTTTTCGAGGACTACCCCTACCCAGCCTTCCTTTCCCTACAGATTTATACGCTCTCCATGCCATACTTTGATCCATTCTCTCTAAATGACCAAACCACCTTAACAACCCCTCTTCAGCCCTCTGAATAATACTTTTATTAACTCCACACCTCCTAATTTCCACACTCCGAATTTTCTGCATAATATTTACACCACACATTGCCCTTAGACAGGACATCTCCACCGCCTCCAACCGCCTTCTCGCTGCTGCATTCACAACCCAAGCTTTACACCCATATAAGAGTGTTGGTACTACTATACTTTCATACATTCCCTTCTTTGCCTCCATAGATAATGTTTTTTGTCTCCACATATACCTCAACGCACCACTCACCTTTTTTCCCTCATCAATTCTATGATTACCCTCATCCTTCATAAATCACAGTAAACAGGTGATTTCAGAATATGCAAAACAACCACTGTGAAAGAATAGAGAAATTGCAAGCACTCACATTATCAAGGAATAATGTGAGTAGTCACGTGTTTATTACAACATATCAGGCTTTTAATCAGCCTTAAGTAGCCCTTTTTGAAAGAAAGTTGTTCGTAGTGATTATTGCTGAAGAAGACCATGGTCATCTCCAAGATATGCTTTATACACTTATTATTATTATTATTATTATTATCATTATTATTATTATTATAACAAATCGGCCTTTTCCCACCAAGGCAGGGGCGACCCGGAAAAGATGAAACACTTTCATCATCATTCACTCCATCACTGTCTTGCCAGAGGCGCGCATACAATACAATTATAAAACTATAACATTAACATCCATTCCTCAGAGTGTACTCACTGTACTTCTCACCTCCAGGACTCAAGTCCAGACTGCCGATTTCCTTGAATTCCTTCATAAATGTTAATTTGCTTACCCTCCAACATCACGTGAAATCCTAAAAACCATATTTCTCCACTTGTTCCTATCAAATACGTTCACAATGCTCATGCATGCTTGCTCACACACAAAACCTTCTTTACCCTCTCCCTGTAACCCTACCCCACCTTCCTTCCATTACAGATTTATATGCTCTCCAAGTCATTTTATTTCGTTCCATCATTTCTCAATGCCCGAACCACCTCAACAAGCCTTCCTCAGCTCTCTGGATAATAATTTTAGTAACCCCACGCTTCCTCCTTTCTCTGCATTATATTTATAGAGCAAATTGCCATTAAACACAACATCTCCACTGCCTCCAGCCTTCTTCTTGTTGCAACATTCACCACCAATGTTTCACACCCATAAAAGAGCGTTGGTATAGCTATACTCTCGTACATTCCCGTTTTTACTTCCGTAGATAACGTTTTTTGTCTCCACAAACTCCTCAGTGCACCACTCACCTTTTTCCCCTCATCATTTCTATGATACACCTCCTCTTTCACAGACCCATCTACTGACAAGTCCACTCCCAAATATCTGAATACATTCACTTCCTCCATACTCCCTCCCTCCCATTTGATACCAAGTCTTTTATTATCTGTTTTCTTTTTACTATCTTCAGTACCTTACTCTTTCCTATGTTCACTGTTAATTTCCTTCTTTTATATACCCTACCAAACTCATCCACCAACCTCTGCATCTTCTCTTCAGAATCTCCCAAAAGCACAGTGTCATTAGCAAAAAGCAACCGTGGCAACTTCCACCTTGTATTAGATTCTTTGTCTTTTAATCTTGCCAACAACCGATCATTCACGTTTCTTACAACCCCACCTATAAAAGTATTGAATAACCATGGTGACATCACATATCCCTGCCTAATGCCTACTTTTACTGGGAAATAATCTCCCTTTCTCCTGCAAACTCTAATCTGAGCCTCGCTATCCTCGTATAAACTCTTCACTGCTTTCAGTAACCTACCACCTATTCTGCACATTTGCAACATTTGTCACATTGCCCTCATATCTTCCTTGTCATATGCCTTTTCCAAATCCATAAATGCCACATAAACCTCTTTACCTTCATCTAAATATTATTCACCTATATGTTTCACTGGAAACATTTGGTCTACACACCCTTACAATTCATAAAGCCTCCTTGTTCCTCTGAGAGCAGGATCTCAGAGGAACAGTTTATCAGGCATACTCAACAGGTTTATTTGCCTATAATTTCTGCACTCTCTTTTGTCCCCTTTTCTTTTATGCAATGGAACTATGCATGCTTTCTGCCAATCCCAAGGTACCTTAGCCTTTTCCATACATTTATTAAATAAAAGTGCTAACCACTCCAAAACTATATCCCCACCCGCTATTTACATTTCCATCTTTATCCCATCAATCTCGGCTGCTTTACCCCCTTTCATTCTACCCACTGCCTCACGAACTTCCCCACACTCACAACTGGCTCTTTCTCACTCCTACAAAATGTTATACCGCCCTGCCCAATACCCGAAATCACAGCTTCCCTATCTTCATCAACATTTAACAGGTCCTCAAAATATTCCTTCCATCTTCCCAATACCTCTAACTCTGCATCTAATAACTCTCCTCACCTATTTTTAACTGTTAAATCCTTTCATTCCTTAGGTTTTCTCAGCTTATTAATGTCACTCCAAAATTGTTTCTTGTTTTCAACAAAATTTGTTGATAACATCTCACCACATCTCTCATTTGCTCTCCTTTTATTTGCTTTACCACTCTCTTAACCTCTCCTTTCCTCTCCATATACTTCTCCATCTTTGTATCACTTCTATTTTGTAACACCTCTCATATGCTAACTTTTTTCTTTTTTCTCCTCTCTTAACGTCATCATTCCAGCAATCGCTCTTCTTCCCTCCTGCACCCACTTTCCTGCAACCACAAACTTCTGCTAAACATTCTAACACTACATTCTTAAATCTACCCCATACCTCTTCAACCTCACTGCCTATACTCCCACTAACCCATCTTTCTTCCAACAATTGTTTATATTTTACCCTAATTGCCTCCTCTTTAGTTATTTTATTATTATTATTATTATTATTATTATTATTATTTGAAGTGTCCACAGTAAAATGTGTATATTAATATGATACACAAGTTCCTTCTTTGGTTCTGAGGTAAATATTCTCACTGGCTGATATTTCTTCCCATCGGTCATAGCATTTTTGTCTCGTCTGCTTCCATCTCTTCATCTGCTTATTATATCTTTGTTCTTCATGAAGCCTGAATGTTTCCAGAGAGTTGTTCTTTTACCTAATATCTGTCTCGACATCTGTAGTGTCTGGTTTTCCAGACTGTCTCTCACGCTGCGCCCTGTATAATGGATGTCACAGTATAGTCTGTTTGTTGTATATCCTCACGAAATAGCTTTGCTCCATTCTGCCCTCCCTGTCCAATTGGCTTTGTTTATTTGCTTCCTCTCTGCAATTCCAAATTTACCAGTCTCCTATTTCATTTATATGTTTCATCTCTATACTCTTGGTCTCCTTACTTTTCTTACTGTTTACTCTCTTTTTAAGATCTTTGTCACCTCACGTTTGTTTGCTTTATATTCCCCTTTAGCATGTGTTTTACCTCAATTCTGACCCATCACTCAACGGTAACTTCCTAACCCACGAAATCGTAATAACACGACTGCGAACTAATCACCGAACTGGATGGAATTGAACCAATGGCAGCTTGCGTCTGTTAGGACTAGTATGCCATAGATTAGAACTCCACCAGCTCTTTGATTTGTTAACTTCCTAAATTCTCACAGCATGTTTTAATGTTTTTTTTATTACTGCGTTCTACTGTAGTTGACCTTACGTGTTTATTCTACGTCTAACGTCTAATTTATGTGAAGTTCCTCTTAGTCACTATCTTTCCTCTTGCTCCCATATTGTTTAGCTTAGGTTGCTAAATCGTAAAACTTTTCGTAAAAGATTTCTTCCTGGCTGCACCCGCAGCATCTTTATAATATACACAAAGTTTCTTCCTGCTTTCCTCATTGCTGTAAACATTAACTGGTCCATTAGATCTCTTGCCGCGCCCCTGCGGCTCCTGGTGTGTCTCATCCAGACCTAAAGACGAAGACCAAGACCACTTCTAACACAGACAAGACTAATATATGACTTGCCACTGTGACAAGACCAAGACATGACCTATCACTATTGCAATACCAAGACATGATCTGTCACTGAGACAAGACCAAGGCATGACCTATCACTGTTATAAGGCAAAGACATGATCTGTCACAAAATCAAGAACAAGACATGACCTGTTACTGTTACAACGCCACGATATGGCCTCTCAAAGAGATAAGAGCAGGACATGATTTGTTACTGTTACAACACAAATACATGACCTGTCACTTTTACTACACCAAGACATGACCGGTCACTGTTGCAACACCAAGATATGACCTGTCGCTGTTACAACACAAATACATGACCTGTCACTTTTACTACACCAAGACATGACCGGTCACTGTTGCAACACCAAGATATGACCTGTCGCTGTTACAACACCAAGACATGACCTGTCGCTGTTACAACACCAAGACATGACCTGTCGCTGTTACAACACCAAGACATGACCTGTCACTCTTACAACACCAAGACATGACCTGTCACTGTTACAACACCAAGACATGACCTGTCACTGTTACAACACCAAGACATGATCTGTCACTGTTACAGCACCAAGACATGATCTGTCACTGTTACAGCACCAAGACATGACCTGTCACTGTTACAACACCAAGACATGACCTGTCACTGTTACAGCACCAAGACATGACCTGTCACTGTTACAACACCAAGACATGACCTGTCACTGTTACAACACCAAGACATGACCTGTCACTGTTACAACACCAAGCGCCTGGTCTCCACCAGCCAAGAAGTAACCCTCCACGGTCATGTATAAATGCAATATTCTTTTTTTTCAGTTTCGCTAAAGGGGAGGTGTGTGTAGCGTGTCTCACTACAAGACAATCACGGGTCACTGCCATGCAGCTTCCATCCACTGCCTCAGTCAATCAGTGGAAAGTGCCGTGGCACCCTGGCATAACCCCTGATTTTCCTCGACAATGGACCGGCGCACACTCGAAGACGTCACCAAAGAGGCTCTCAAGGAAACACAATTCGATGATTTATCACAGATTCTCTGTGCATTTCCCAACCCTTAGTGACGTCTGCTAGAAGTATCTTCCGTAAGAGTTTTCTTTTTAAGAAAGTACGTCAAAGGGAGGCGAATCGATGCTGATGAAAGGCTAATGGACCAAGGAATTTAAGTTTTTTTTTTCCTCCCTTTCTGTGAATCATACATCATTACTCTTATCACTCACTGTGTGTGTGTGTGTGTGTGTGTGTGTGTGTGTGTGTGTGTGTACTCACCTAGTTGTACTCACCTAGTTGAGGTTGCGGGGGTCGAGTCCGAGCTCCTGGCCCCGCCTCTTCACTGATCGCTACTAGGTCACTCTCCCTGAGCCGTGAGCTTTATCATACCTCTGCTTAAAGCTATGTATGGATCCTGCCTCCACTACATCGCTTCCCAAACTATTCCACTTACTGACTACTCTGTGGCTGAAGAAATACTTCCTAACATCCCTGTGATTCATCTGTGTCTTCAGCTTCCAACTGTGTCCCCTTGTTACTGTGTCCAATCTCTGGAACATCCTGTCTTTGTCCACCTTGTCAATTCCTCTCAGTATTTTGTATGTCGTTATCATGTCCCCCCTATCTCTCCTGTCCTCCAGTGTCGTCAGGTTGATTTCCCTTAACCTCTCCTCGTAGGACATACCTCTTAGCTCTGGGACTAGTCTTGTTGCAAACCTTTGCACTTTCTCTAGTTTCTTCACGTGCTTGGCTAGGTGTGGGTTCCAAACTGGTGCCGCATACTCCAATATGGGCCTAACGTACACGGTGTACAGGGTCCTGAATGATTCCTTATTAAGATGTCGGAATGTGTGTGCATGTGTGTGTGTGTGTGTGCGCGTCTTGCCTAATAAGCTGAGCTTGCTGAAGAGGCCGAAATCCCTTGAAAATTGCCTTTTTCCACGGAACACCTCATGACACCATAACACAGCACCATGAAATCACAATGTTAGAATTCAACACCATAACACATCACAATATCAGGACATCACAAAATATGTCACAGTACACAGCCATAACAATGCAAAACAACACTACAATACACAACAACAGTACACTACAACACAATAACATATTAAAACACCACAACAATACACTACAACACAACAACTATACATTACAACACAACAGCTATACACTACAACACCACAATACACAACAACACCACAGCACTATAATACAATAATATACTACAACACTACAATAATACACTACACCAACTACACCATAATAATACACTTCAACACCACAACAATACACTTCAACACCACAACAATACACTTCAACACCACAACAATACACTTCAACACCACAACAATACACTTCAACACCACAACAATACACTTCAACACCACAACAATACACTTCAACACCACAACAATACACTTCAACACCACAACAATACACTTCAACACCACAACAATACACTTCAACACCACAACAATACACTTCAACACCACAACAATACACTTCAACACCACAACAATACACTTCAACACCACAACAATACACTTCAACACCACAACAATACACCTCAACACCACAACAATACACTTCAACACCACAACAATACACTTCAACACCACAACAATACACTTCAACACCACAACAATACACCTCAACACCACAACAATACACTTCAACACCACAACAATACACTTCAACACCACAACAATACACCTCAACACCACAACAATACACTTCAACACCACAACAATACACTTCAGCACCACAGCAACACACTTCAGCACCACAAAAACACACTTCAACATCACAAAAACACTTCAACACCCCAATAATACATTTCAACACTAAAGCATACTCTACAACACCACAACAAAACACCAGAACACAACACCACAACAATACAATACAACACCACAGAAATACACTACAACAAAACAATAATACACTACAATACAGTAACACAGAACAACAAACCTCAAGAATACACTGCAACATATGAAAACACTACAACACCACAACAAAACACTACTACCCACAACAATATACTACAAGACCTCAACTATACACATCACCACAACAATACTACAACACAAAAAGAATTTACACCACAATGATACTGTAGATGGAATCCCCACCCACCTTACAGCCTACTTTCTAAAGCTCCCACCAGGTGGCAAGCCTCGAGGTCTACCCTCCCTGCCTGTCCTCTCTCACTTTGGGCCTACCTGACCTTAAAGCAGCACGTACACCTAGGACCGGCTACTGGCTTACCCTCAAAAGAAGATTGCCTGGTATACCCATATTGAGGAAAAAGCCTCATCTAGTCTGCCGGTGTATACGTAACCTCCACGCTACCCTCTGCGGCATTTGCGGACTATTATCTACAAAAGCTCATCATAACAGTCCAAAGTGTGAGGGAAGGTCTACATTTCATCTATCTTCATCGCCGTCATCCGCTTGTCTACAGCGTTCACAGCCCGTTTCAGCATTTCACTCGACGGCAAAGGCATCATCTTGTCCATATTTTCGCTCAAAACTGGGCTTAGGTATCACGGCATCATTGACTGTGTTCACTGGTCACCTGCACACTACACCACTAGCTCAGACTTCAGCCTGCATAACTAGTGAGGGTCGTCAGCTCATCTTCAGCGTCCCGGCGTCCTCGCAGACTACAGCAGTGACAGGTGAGGACTTTTGGTGTGTGTTGGTGGTGTGAGCGTCTCACCACTCTGCGTGTGTGTTCAGCCTGGGATATTGGCTGAATCAGGCGGCCCTCACCTCGTCACCACACACCTGCTTCCACCGTCTCACTGTACTCACTTAATTGTGGTTGCAGCGGTAGATTCATAGCTCCTGGCCCCGCCTCTTCACTGGTTGCTGCTACTGTGTTCAGCTTATTCAGCAGGTTTTGCTGACCCAGCTGTGTTCTTCACGACGTTTCTCCGCGAGTTTGAAAAACCCCGGCTCGTCAAGCCATGTGGGACCTTACCTAGCCCGTGTCTCAGCGTGATCGTAGCCTGTTACGTCCACCAGAACCAGTGTTCTTCTATCACGTCTTCAACACCTCTTCCCACCACGTTCTTCTCCATCTTATTATTTTATGATCTTCATTATTTTTGCAGTGACTATAGTGAAATTTCGATTAATTTTTTTTTTCATGTGAGCTCATTGTGGCCCGTGGCCTGGTAGGCAGTGCTCTTTCTTACTTCACACGCTGGGTGTCCATGGTTCGATTCTCAGCAAGGGTGAAAACATTGGGTGTGTTTCGTTACACCTGTTGTTCCGTTCACCTAGCAAGCAATTAGGTACCTGGGTGTTAGTCGATTGGTATGGGTCGCATCCTGGAGAACATGACTGAAGACCCCAGTGGAAATAAGAGAGACAGTCCCACGATGACGTACTGCGGGTGGCTAACCTACCGAGGTTAAAACTCCGAACAAAATCTTATCTTATCTCCTATCTTAACCACCAGTTCTTAGCGCTTCTTTTTTATTATAATAATAACCACCAGTTGTTAGCGCTTCTTTTTTATTATAATAATAACCACCAGTTGTTAGCGCTTCTTTTTTATTATAATAATAACCAATTATCAACAATGGTTATAAATGACCATAATTTTTAAAGGGGTGGACCGGTAAGCCAGCGGAAGGCCTCGGTCAGATGACCAAAAGCTCCAAAGGCGGGTCATCATCTGACTAAGACCCGCGTCAGGAAACATTTGTCCTGTTTCCTGACGAACCTTACCTAACCTAACCTAACCACCAGTTTCCTTAAGTTCGTGTTTTCGGCGTGTGTAGTAAATTAAGTGTTATTTGCTCACGTATTCTTGTTTTGTGCAAGCTTTGCATCAGTTACATTTTTACGTATATTCCCCTTTGTCACATTCCCATGTGCTCACAATGCTCTACGTAGCAGAAGAGCTCCAAGTGTCGAAGCCCCAGCCAATCCACGTGGTCGAACACTCCCTTCACCCCCCCCCCCCAGTGTCACCACAAGTGTTGCTGCAGCGACGCCACAGACACCATAACAACCTTCTCGCTTGTTGCTTACATCATTCGCAGTTTCCCGCATCATTTCCTCGCTTCTCCACCCAGTTCTCATTCCAACCCCATACTAGACCCCATAGAAACCCCAGCAACCCACGAAGTACATTCTACTAGGTCGTCAGTTGGAGTATTACCAGCTCTCTTACCGGAAGTCGAAGTTTACTGATGTCCTGCATTGTTCAGTGTATCAGCATACCTGTGCATGGTTGTACAACTTTTCTACAACCCCTCGTTAAGTTAACAGTCCCATCATTACAATACAGTACACAACAACATTCTACAACACCACAATACTTTGCAATATACAGCAATACACTGCAACAATACACTACACAATACGCTGCAACACCACAACAATAAATTACATCAATCGCTACAACACTTCAGCAATATAACACCACTACAGTACAACACCACAACGATACACAACAACAGCACAACACAACAATTCTCTACAACTCATCAACTTGACACCATCACACACTGATATGCCTGGAAAGTAACCTACAAACACTCACACAATTTTTCATTAAATATTCAATTTAGTGTTGAATTGGACAGTGGTTTGAAAAATAATCGTGACATTTCTGAAGATAAAAAAAATTGCAGGTTATTTTATATGTGTTATTTTATTGATATCTATAGAATTTATTTTGTGCTTGTGATATGACATTCTATGCAGGAATTACAATAGTAATATGATATTTGCGTTGGGTTGTGTGTAGGATCTATGTAGTTTATTTTCTATAGTCTATATTGGTTGAGGAGAGTGAGGATGTGACAGTTGGCCAGGTTCCCGGATGCAATCTGCGTTTTAGGATTACGTTCCGTTTTTTCCTATTGCCGGAACCCAGTAGGGGGCACGGTCGTCTCTCCTGTGTCACGTCAGTGTCATTATTCATTGTTGTACAACTCCATTTAACCATACTTTTGTATATGAGTGAATCCTTTGTGTGTGTCTGTCATAGCTTATCACTGGTTCAGTGTGCAAATGCTGCTGCTGGCCAGCTGATTCTTTATTTCAATGAGTTCTTATATGGTTTTGTATGTCCTTACGTATTTCTGGAGGTGAGTGTTCCTGTGTGTGTTTTCCTCACATTTATTTTATGTAGGGAACATAAGTCTGTCTTGTGAATGGTTACAGGATATTCCTGTCATGATATCTTTCTGTCCAGATCGCGCCTCCAGATATTTTACATTGTTGGCTATGTGCGCTGTCACAGTCGGGGAACTACTCAGCCTAGCACTGTAACTGTGACCTTGCTTTGGTTTTATGAGTTGCATGCGCTCACTTAAGGGTGTTTGATGGTCACTACTGATGCTCCACGTTTCCTCTCCTCAGGGAAGGTTCCTTGATGTTGGTGAGGGGCTCTTGATTTAGGGAATTGGATCTGTGCTCCAGTTCCCCGAATTAAGCCTGAATGCCTTCCACATCCCCCCCAGGCGCTGTATAATCCTACGGGCTTAGCACTTCCCCATGATTATAATAATAATAATAATAATCCACGTTTCCTCTCGTTGGTCAAGATGTTGAACAAGACTGTCTATCTTCATCGATAGGCTATTCAGGGTGACTTGGTTATTTGAATCTTGTGATGTTATATTGCGTATATACCATACATGTTCTTTCACAGTGCACATAGTGTATAAAGTATTCGCTGAGTCATCGTAACTTGTAAATACTTAATACTGAATAAGTATTTGAGATGCGACTGAGAACACTGGATTTTATTCACTAATCAACACTATTGTATTCTTAATGTGTGTAATAGACCGTTTTGAATATATTTTGAGTTTATTAAATACTCAAATTCACCTTACGTGTTAAAATATATTTTATGAAAACACACTTACGTCCTGAATACAGGTCTATCATTGTGATTCGTATTGCGGAAACAATCACAATGGCACAGGTATATATACGTAATAAAATTACAGCACAACACAACTCGCCAATACATTACAGCACGACAACAGTTCGCTACACTAAAACACAACACAATAATATATCAACATTGACACACATTGTGTTCGCTGCACGAAAATAGATATATAATGAAATATAAAAGTATAGTAGAGGTGTACAAAGGTGGTGTATTGAGAAGCTTCAGTAATGTGTTCTAACCAGATGTACAAAGGAGGTGCACAATGAAGCTGTACTAAAGTGTAATAAGGAGTACAACAGAGGTATGAGGCTGAGGTGCTCTGAGGCTAAGTGAGGTATGCTATGGTGTATTAAGAAGGTAAACTTAAGTAGTGTACTAATGAGTACTAAGGAGGTGTACCAGTGCATAAGAGCATGTGGAGGTGTACGAATGACAGATATTGTGCAAGGGTGCGCGATTATGAATAGGGTGCAGACAGAATGTTCGAAGAGTGTACAGAAAGTGCATGGAAGGTGTACAGAGAATGCTCGAGGGGCGTATGGAGAGTGCACAAAGGGTGTAAGGAAAATGTTCGAGTGTGTGAATGGTATATGGAGGATGCACAAAGGTGTACAGAGGATGTACTTAGAGTGTAAGTGTATGGAAGATGTGTGAGGATATACGGATGTACAGATATACTGGGTTTTCGGAACTTGTCCCCTCAAGGGAGGTTCCTTGATGCTGGTGAGAGGCTCTTGATCTTGGGAACTGGATCTGGGCTCCAGTTCCCTGAATTGAGCCAGAATACCTTCCATTTCCCCCCATGTGCGCTGTATAATCCTCCGGATTTAGCGCTCCCCCATGATTATACTTCGGAGTTTGTAGTGAATACATAAAAGGGCTGTAAAGAGGATGGTCGAAATGTGCAAAAAGTGTGTTCGAAGGGTGTAGCATAAGATTTTTTTCCTTCCAAGATTTTTTTTTTTTTACTTTATATCCGAAGAACTGTCCCACAGCCACAGGTGGGACAGGTGTCCTCTGATCAATTTTATTCTGAATCATAGATCATTTCCAGATTTGGATTTTATGCGGTACTTAGAGAATGCTTCTTCTGACAGTTTTTTTTTTAAATCTTCAGATCTGGAGTATCGTAGTGGAAGGTTGGACGTGCTTTTTTTCACTTGTGTAGGCACGATTTCCCATTTTTTATGGAATACTTTAAGATATTAGTTCCCATGCAGTAACTTGTATATAACTTTTCTGATTGGCTACAAATGTTGTATGCTGATATTTAACTGCATGAGAAGCTTGTGCAGCACTCTGTTCTCTTCATTTTGCGTGCATAAAAGTAGAGAGGGCTGGGGTTATGGGATTTGGAAAAAACTTACTTGAGTCATTCGGTGAGTATATGGTAGCAGTATGGGAGGCGTATGGCGTGAACCATAATAATAATCATAATAATAATAGTCTACATGTATATGATACAACGTACACATAAGAACATAACATAAGAACGAAGGAACACCGCAGAAGGCCTACTGGCCCATGCGAGGCAGGTCCAAGTCTCCTACCGGCTTAAGCCAATGCACCCAACCTAGTCAGGTCAGGTCACATTGACTTAAGGGAGGAACACGGCAACCGACCTGGTAGCACAAGCTATCAGGTCTAACTCACACCCACCCACATCTACTTATGTATTTATCCAACCTATTTTTAAAGCTACACAACGTTCTGGCCTCTATAACGGTACTTGGGAGTTTGTTCCACTCATCCACAACTCTATTACCAAACCAGTACTTTCCTATATCCTTCCTGAATCTGAATTTTTCCAACTTAAAACCATTGCTGCGAGTCCTGTCTAGGCTAGATATTTTCAGCACACTATTTACATCCCCTTTATTTATTCCTGTCTTCCATTTATACACCTCAATCATATCCCCCCTAATTCTACGTCTTTCTAGAGAGTGCAGATTCAGGCCTACTATATATTATACAGAAAGCCTCATGTTATGTAGAGCATTTCGGGCAACTTGGGTTAATTTTGTCCCCAGGATGCGTCCCACAGCAGTCGACTAACATCCAAGTACCTACTAGTTGCTAGGTGAACAGGGACAGGAGGTGTCTTAAGGAAACACGCCCAGTGTTTCCACCCTTACTGTAGCATGAACCATGAACACTCAGTGCGTGAGCTGAGTGTGGATGTATGGTGGGCGTACAGAAAGTGTTCGAAGTTTGGACGGAGGAGAGACAAAAGGGAAACAGTAGAGGGGAGAGAAAGTGTGCAAAGGAGAGTGCTAAAATGTATTGAACAGTAGGGAAGAATGAGAAGGTAGAGAGGGGAGACAGGGAGAATATTGATATAAATGGTTAGACGGAGAGAGAGTGGAGGTGTTGGTGAGGTAGTACTGGTGAGGCAGTGTTAGTGAGGTAGCGTTGGTGAAGTAGTGTTGGTGAGGTAGTGTTGGTGAGGTATTGGTGAGGTGTTGCTGGGGTAGTATTGGTGAGGTGTTGCTGGGGTAGTATTGGTGAGGTGTTGCTGGGGTAGAATTGGTGAGGAGCGGTTGGTGAGATAGTGTTGGTGAGGAGGTGTTGGTGAGGAAATGTTGGTGAGGAGCGGTTGGTGAGATAGTGTTGGTGAAGTGTTGGTTAGGTAATGTTGAGGCAGTGTTGGTGAGGTGGTGTTGATGAGGTGGTGTTGGTGAGGTGGTGTTGGTGACGTGGTGTTGGTGAGATGGTATTGGTGAGATACTGTTCGCGAGGTAGTGTTGATGAGATAGTGTTGGTGGGATCCACATCAGAGTCCACACAGTGACTCACAACCAGTGCTTTCCAGGGTACACCACAGTCCACACAGTGACTCACAACCAGTCCTGTCCAGGGTACACCACAGTCCACACAGTGACTCGCAACCAGTGCTTCCCAGGCTGCACCACAGTCCACACAGTGACTCACAACCAGTCCTGCCCATGGTACACAACAGTCCACACAGTGACTCACAACCAGTCCTGCCCAGGGTACACCACAGTCCACGCAGTGACTCACAACGAGTGCTGCCCAGGGTACACCACAGTCCACACAGTAACTCACAACCAGTTCTGAACAGGGTACGCTACAGTCCACACAGTTACTCACAACCAGTGCTGCCCAGGGTACACCACAGTCCACAGAGAGACTCACAACGAGTGCTACCCAGGGTACACCACAGTCCACACAGTGACTCACAACCAGTCCTGAACAGGGTACACCACAGCCCACACACTGACTCACAACCAGTGCTGCCCAGGGTACACCACAGTCAACACTGTGACTCACAACCAGTGCTTTCCAGGGTACACCACAGTCCACATAGTGACTCACAACCAGTGCATCCCAGGGTACACCACAGTCCACACAGTGACTCGCAGCCAGTGCATCCCAGGGTGCACCACAGTCCACACAGTGACTCACGAGTGCTACTCACAGTACACCACAGTCCACACAGTGACTCACAACCAGTCCTGCCAAGGGTACACCACAGTCCACACAGTGACTCACATCCAGTCCTGCCCAGGGTACACCACAGTCCACACAGTGACTCACAACGAGTGCTACCCAGGGTACACCACAGTCCACACAGTGACTCACAACCAGTCCTGCCCAGGGTACACCACAGTCCACACAGTGACTCACAACCAGTCCTGAGCAGGGTACGCCACAGTCCACACAGTGACTCACAACCAGTGCTGCCCAGGGTACACCACAGTCCACACAGTGACTCACAACGAGTGCTACCCAGGGTACACCACAGTCCACACAGTGACTCACAACCAGTCCTGAACAGGGTACACCACAGTTCACACAGTGACTCACAACCAGTGCTGCCCAGGTTACATCACAGTCCACACAGTGACTCACAACCAGTCCTGCCCAGGCTACGCGACAGTCCACACAGTGACTCACAACCAGAGCTACCCAAGGTACACCACAGTCCACACAGTGACTCACAATCAATCCTGCCCAGGGTACGCCACAGTCCACACAGTGACTCACAACGAGTGCTACCCAGGGTACACCACAGTCCACACAGCGACTCACAACCAGTCATGCCCAGGGTACACCACAGTCCACACAGTGATTCACAACCAGTCCTGCCCAGGGTACACCACAGTCCACAGTGCGACTAACAACCAGTCCTGAACAGGGTACGCCACAGTCCACACACTGACTTACAACGAGTGCTACCCAGGGTACACCACAGTCCACACAGTGACTCACAACCAGTCCTGAACAGGGTACACCACAGCCCACACACTGACTCACAACCAGTGCTGCCCAGGGTACACCACAGTCCACAGAGTGACTCACAACCAGTGCTACCCAGGGTACACCATATTCCACACAGTGACTCACAACCAGTCCTGAACAGGGTCCGCCACAGTCCACACAGTGACTCACAACAAGTGTTACCCAGGGTACACCACAGTCCACACAGCGACTCACATCCAGTCCTGCCCAGGGTACACCACAGTCCACACAGTGACTCACAACCAGTCCTGCCCAGGGTACACCACAGCCCACACACTGACTCACAACCAGTGCTGTCCAGGGTACACCACAGTCCACACAGTGACTCACAACCAGTGCTACCCAGGGTACACCATATTCCACACAGTGACTCACAACCAGTCCTGAACAGGGTCCGCCACAGTCCACACAGTGACTCACAACAAGTGTTACCCAGGGTACACCACAGTCCACACAGCGACTCACATCCAGTCCTGCCCAGGGTACACCACAGTCCACACAGTGACTCACAACCAGTCCTGCCCAGGGTACACCACAGCCCACGCAGTGACTCACAACCTTTGCTGCCCAGGGTACACCCCAGCCCACACAGTGACTCTCAACCAGTCCTGCCCAGGATACACCACAGTCCACACAGTGACTCACATCCAGTCCTGCCCAGGGTACACCACAGCCCACACAGTGACTCACAACCAGTCCTGCTCAGGGTAAACCTCAGCCCACACAGTGACTCACAACCAGTCCTGCCCAGGGTACACCACAGCCCACACAGTGACTAACAACGAGTCCTGCCCAGGGTACACCACAGCCCACACAGTGACTCACAAGCAGTCCTGCCCAGGGTACACCATAGCCCACACAGTCACTCACAACCAGCCCTGCCCAGGGTACACAACAGCCCACACAGTGACTCACAACCAGTCCCACCCAGGGTACACCACAGCCCACACAGTGACTCACAACCAGTCCTGCCTAGGGTACACCACAGCCCACACAGTGACTCACAACCAGTCCTGCCCAGGGTACACCACAGTCCACACAGTGACTCACAACCAGTCCTGCCTAGGGTACACCACAGTCCACACAGTGACTCACAACCAGTCCTGCCCAGGTGTGGCATGCAAAGAGTACGTAACCTTTATTCGGCGCATGTACACACCCTCATTTACAGGCTATCTCCCCCAACCAGCGAACTAGGTTGCTAAGAGTTGATGATGGGGCCCTGTCGTTCAACTAGTGACCAGGTTCCAGCCAATAAGAAGATGGTTTTGGCAATCGCAGAGGTTATGTGGGTGCCACTCTCCTGTCTGCCCTGGTCATTCCCATTCTAGAGCTGGTTGAAGCACGGTCTGCTATCTTGTGGCTTCTATTTCTGCCTTGCTTACCGTGGAGTGCACTATACTTATCACTGTACATAGTGTACATATTGCTGTTCTAAATTGGTGAAGGATAATATAAGTCTAAACTTTTTCTGCTGTGTTTATTTTGCTCCCATTACACCCGGGATAACAGGCCATTTGGAATCCTGGGTTGTTATATGGGGGCCTGTCCAGGATCTGGAGCTGGACTTAGAGAAACGGTTGAGCTTAGGGTGAAGCTCGTAGCAGGAACATTGTGCAGCTTGCATTGCATTAGCTTTGTCTACGCTTTACAAATTTTGCGTGTCAGATGCTTTATGGCCAGCCTTGCTATTGTGTGATCTTTCAACAGCTCGCTACTAGCTTGTTCGGTGTGCTCACTTTGCTACGGTCAGTCTTCTAGAACAGTGTAGCTGTCTGGCATTGCTTTACAAATTTTGCGTGTCAGTTGTTACTAGCCTGTTCGGTGTGGAGAATTTTCCAGTCGTCTTTGCTTGTATGCGTATTCTGCAATCGTACTGTGCATAGCTAAGCGTGTTCTGCAAATTAACGTGTTTCGTTGGGGTATTCTGCAATCGTACTGTGCATAGCGAATAACTTATGCCACCTAGACGAGTCAGACATCTGGTGTCGGCATGTACTTTGCATAACCTACCTAAATTATCCCTACAGCGTTGCTGGCAAATTGCTCGTTCCATTGGCATTAAATACAAACGCACTTTCACAGCTGCGCAACTGCGTTCACTGATTGCTGACAAACTTATAGAAGAAGAGATGGCACATCAGACTCCTGCCTCTACGGGAGCTGGGGCAAAAACTACTATGTTCTCGCAGGAGGAAGATGATACACCTATGGAGCAAAATGGTCAGTATAGTGCAGTTGGGTTGTCTCACGGTGAATCAGCGTTGTTGGCACTTGAGCTGGCAAAAATCAATCTTGAGCAAACTAGGGAACAGAGAGCATTCGCAAGGGAAGAATTTGATAGGGAAAGAGAAAGGAGGCAGTTTTCGCATTCTGTAAACGATTTCAGTTTACAAAAAGCAGTACAGCTTGTTCCCCGCTTCAATGAGGCCGAACCAGAACAATATTTCGAAAGCTTCGAAAATCAGGCTCGAGCCTTGAGGTGGCCGGAACAGCATTGGGCATCGTTGGTTCATACAGCATTATTGGGTAAGGCACAGGAATTTACGTCAGTTTTAAATGATGCTGAATTTTCTGATTATAAAGTAGTGAAGACCACAGTGTTGGGAGCATATACATGTATTCCAGCCAAATATAGAAAAATTTTTAAGCTGAGCAGACGACAGCTTGGTCAATCCCTAGTGGACTTTGTGAGACAGCAAACCAAAGCTTTTACCAGCTGGTATAAAGCAAGTGGTGTCTCTACCTTTGAGGAGCTGGTACAGCTTATTCTGATTGATAACCTGCTGGAGTCTGTGGGACCAGAGGTTCGAGTCTTTCTGCAGGATCGTGACTTAACCACTGCACTGGAGGCAGCCAGGTTGGCTGATACCTTCGAAACTAACCGCTCCTTGTCCGAGCGGTCCCGTCTCTCTTTTCAACAGCCTGGCATGAGCAGAGATCGTCAACCTTGGAGAATGAAGTGCCAGCCGGAGGGAGAACGTCTACGTCAGCCAACTAAGTCACCTGGTGAGCCACGCTTCTCAACATATGGTCCACCCGTGGAGAGGCAAACTACTCATGGTGCATCTCGACAACAGTATCCAGAGAGACACCAGCCAGAACGACACCATTTGCAACGTCAGCAGGGAGTAAAGGACAAGCCTGTCGTCTGCTTCCTCTGTAACAAAGTAGGTCACATCCATCCCAACTGCCCCCATAAACCCCAACCCATTGGGAAAATCTCTAATATCCCTAGTAACATGTCCCCTAGAGAAGTAGAAAAAGGTATGGCCCCTTATTATTGCAAGAGTCTTATTTCCCTTCAGGAAAACTCAGAAACAACTGAAGTAAAGACCTTTAGAGATACCGGAGCATATTGCTCACTTGTAAGAGAAGGAATATTACCCCTTTCAGAGAACACTTCCTTGAATTCCTCTGTTTTATTGGAAGCATTTGGAGGAGCTATATATTCTGTTCCTTTGCATAAAATTTATGTGCAGTGCAAATATTACACTGGGTACTTGACTGTAGGTGTCTCAAAAGGATTCCCCATGAAAGATGCCATGTTATTACTACTGTTAGTGCGTGTCCTGAACCTATAATGAGTAATTCTTCTCCGATGTTGGCCATAACTCGGGCAACCTCCCAAGGGTTGTCTGGAGAGAATGTTGACCTATCCTTGGACGACTTCGATCTCGGAATAGCCACGTTGTTTTATGAGGTACACCGGCTGGAGCCTCATAAATCAAGTGAACAGACCCCGATCAAGCCTTCCTATTCCCAGGTTGCAGGACTGCCAGATGTCTCTGTTTCCATGCCCGAGGGACTGTCCTTCCGCGAGGAACAACGAAATGACCCTTCTTTAAAATTCGCTTTTGAGGCAGCCATGGGTAAATCCTCTTTGGGTCATCCGGTCAAGTATGAAGTTAAAAACGATTATTTGATCTGCACTGAGACTGGTAAGGAGATAGAGGGCCGGCAATTGTTTAACAGGTTAGTGGTTCCAACAAAGTGTAGACCTCAAATATTAAATATAGCTCATAATATTTCATTAGGAGGTCACTTAGGAATTACAAAAACCTTGTATAGAATCACAAAAGAATTTTATTGGCCAAAATTAAAGAAAGATGTGAAGAATCATATCAGGTGTTGCCGAGAATGTCAGCAAGTAGGGAAACCTGGACATTCCATTAAACCTGCACCTCTCGAACCTGTACCTGCTGATGGAGAACCTTTTGCAGATTTAACTATAGATTGTTTAGGTCCACTACCTAGGTCAAAGTCTGGAAATCAATATTTATTTACGATTATGGATAAAGTAACCAGATATCCTGAAGCAATTCCCATGCGCAGTATTAATACTAAAGCTATTCTCAAAGCTTTAACAAAATTCATTTCTTGTTTTGGCATTCCTAAAACTATTCAAAGTGATCAAGGTACTAACTTTACTGCCAAAGCATTTAGGGAAGTATTAACTAGGTTAGGGATAATCCACAACTTATCCACTGCCTATCATCCTCAGTCCCAAGGCGCCTTGGAAAGATTCCATCAGACATTAAAAACAATGATGAGAACTTTTTGCATGCACTTTCCTACAGACTGGGATGAATCACTACCTTTGTTGCTGTTCTCAGTACAAGAGACGGTACAAGAGTCTACAGGGTATAGTCCGTTTGAGCTGATCTTTGGGCACAATGTATGAGGTCCTCTTCGGGTGCTCAAAGAAGGATGGATGGGAGAAGACGTTAGCTCAACACTCTACAACCCGTCTTCAAGGTTGCAGGTGGCACGTCAGTTAGCCAAGGCTAACCTGAAGACAGCTCAAAGTAAGATGAAACAGAGGTATGACAGAAGAGCACAATTCCGCTCCTTCCATCCAGGCGACAAGGTGTTGGTGCAGGAACCTATACCGGGCCACACCTTGAAAGCTAGATTTACGGGACCTATGCAGATTGTAAGTAGATTATCTGATGTAAATTATGTGGTAGCTCCCATTGATAAGACCTCAAAACTAAAACTTACCACATTAATCAATTAAAATATTTCCATACACCAGATAGAGTCCCAGTAATGACTCGGTCCTCTACCTCTGAGGACGGCTCTGATTCTTTGCACTCTATCTCTGAAATTAATATTAAACTTTCAAATTCTGTTTTAATGGAGGGACTATCCGAAACGCAAGCAACAAATTTAACTGAGCTTCTACAGTCATATCCTAATATTTTTTCGGATGTGCCGAAAAAATGTACGTTAGGTTATGATGTAGATGTGGGAAACTCTAAACCAATTAAACTCTCCCCCTACAGAGCTAATCCTGAAAAGCAAAGGCTACCTCAGCAGGAAGTAGAATTTTTGTTAAAGCATGGTTTAGTGGAGGAGTCATCTAGTCCATGGGTTTCACCGTGCATCCTTGTGAAGAAGGCTGATGGAGGGTTTCGTATGTGTACAGACTACCGTAAGGTGAATGAGGTCACAATTACAGATGCTTACCCTCTTCCTCGTCTGGATGACGTAATTGACTTTGTGAGTAAGGCTACTTTTGTGTCCAAGTTAGATCTCCTTAAAGGTTACTATCAGGTACCTTTGACTGATAAGGCGAAGGAAATCTCTGCCTTCGTAATTCCAGGAGGTCATTATCAATACACAGTTACCCCCTTCGGAATGAAAAATTCCCCCTCTTCATTCCAGAAACTTATCCATCAGGCACGGCAGCGTACCTAGATGATATTGTTGTGGTGTCTGATACTTGGGATCAACACCTACTTAGACTTAAGGCTCTTTTTGAGACCTTTAAGAGTTCCCATTTAACAGTTAATTTATCTAAATCTTCCTTTGGCCAGGCCACTATCACTTTTCTAGGCCATGAAGTAGGTAGTGGTAAAGTTGCACCTAAACTTGCTAAAGTTCTTGCTATTAAAGATTATCCAGTTCCTCATGATAGGAAATCTCTTCAACGTTTCCTAGGCATGATAGGATTTTACAGAAAATTCTGTAAGAATTTCTCAGATATTGTAGCCCCTCTTACCTCTCTTACCAGTCACAAAGTTCCCTTTAATTGGACCTCAGACTGTAACACTGCTTTTAATAAAGCAAAAAGAATATTGTGTACTGCACCCATTCTCTTGTCTCCAGACTTCTCCAAACCTTTTTCATTACAGGTTGATGCTTGTGAGTCTGGGGTTGGGGCAGTACTATTACAAAACGAGAATGAGGAGTTACAGCCTGTAGCATACTTTTCAGCCAAGTTCCAGCCACATCAGAGGGCTTAATCTACCATTGAAAAAGAAGCCCTCGCGCTGGTACTGGCTTTGGAGCACTTCGATGTTTATGTGGGCCAGACATCGCAGGTGGTCACAGTCTACAGTGATCACAATCCTCTAGTATATCTCCAAGCCATGAAGAACCACAACACAAGGCTCATGCGCTGGACGCTAAGACTGCAACCATACTCACTCAGAATTAAATATATTGCCGGCAAAGAAAATATGTTGGCAGACTCTTTATTTAGAGTCTAATATTTTTATTTATTTAGGTTAGGATGTTATACTAATTGTGGTAACCCCTTTTCACGCTCTTTTTTTTTATCCCCTGGTGTGGGTTTTTTTTTTTTAGTGAGGGGATGCGGGCTACCGTCCGCCTGTATCTTGGACCTATGCTTGCCTGACTGACTGCTGTCTCACTCTGAGTTTAGGGTTTGGCTTTTTGTCACGAGAAAAGCTGAGCTCTATCTAAGAGTTGGATGGTGGAGAGGAAAGGCGGTCCCATTATTTTGTGCCATGGCGGCACGGTTACCACTGGGAGGTGGCAGCCTAATCCTGAGCCTTCTCGGGGTGGGGGTGTGGCATGCAAAGAGTACGTAACCTTTATTCGGCGCATGTACACACCCTCATTTACAGGCTATCTCCCCCAACCAGCGAACCAGGTTGCTAAGAGTTGATGATGGGGCCCCGTCGTTCAACTAGTGACCAGGTTCCAGCCATTAAGAAGATGGTTTTGGCAATCGCAGAGGTTATGTGGGTACCACTCTTCTGTCTGCCCTGGTCATTCCCATTCTAGAGCTGGTTGAAGCACGGTCTGCTATCTTGTGGCTTCTATTTCTGCTTTGCTTACCGTGGAGTGCACTATACTTATCACTGTACATAGTGTACATATTGCTGTTCTAAATTGGTGAAGGATAATATAAGTCTAAACTTTTTCTGCTGTGTTTATTTTGCTCCCATTACACCCGGGATAACAGGCCATTTGGAATCCTGGGTTGTAATACCAGGGTACACCACAGCCCACACAGTGACTCACAACCAGTCCTGCCCAGGGTACACCACAGCCCACACAGTGACTCACAACCAGTCCTGCCCAGGGTACACCACAGCCCACACAGTGACTCACAACCAGTCCTGCCCAGAGTACACCACAGCCCACACAGTGACTCACAACCAGTCCTGCCCAGGGTACACCACAGCCCACACAGTGGCTCACAACCAGTGCTGCCCAGGGTACACCATAGCCCACACAGTGACTCACAACCAGTCCTGTCCAGGGTACTCCACAGTCCACACAGTGGCTCACAACCAGTGCTGCCCAGGGTACACCACAGCCCACACAGTGACTCACAACCAGTGCTGCCCAGGGTACACCACAGCCCACACAGTGACTCACAACTAGTGCTGTCCAGGGTACACCACAGTCCACACAGTGACTCACAACCAGTGCTGCCCAGAGTACACCACTGCCCACACAGTGACTCACAACCAGTCCTGAGCAGGGAACACCACAGCCCACACAGTGGTTCACAACCAGTGCTGCCCAGGGTACACCACAGCCCACACAGTGACTCACAACCAGTGCTGCCCAGGGTACACCACAGTCCACACAGTGCATCACAACCAGTGCTGCCCAGGGTACACCACAGTCCACACAGTGACTCACAACCAGTGCTGCCCAGGGTACACCACAGCCCACACAGTGACTCACAACCAGTGCCACCCAGGGTACACCACAGTCCACACAGTGACTCACAACCAGTGCTGCCCAGAGTACACCACAGTCCACACAGTGACTCACAACCAGTGCTGCCCAGGGCACACCACAGTCTACACAGTGACTCACAACCAGTGCTGCCCAAGAGACAGATTGACATCAAAGCCATCAAAACCCTTTGTAAAAATATTTACAGCAACATTTTTGACTGCTAAAAATATTTTTTTATGTTTGCTTTTGTCGTCACTGTGTTTACAAACGTGGCAACAAGAGACAGGTAAAGAGAATGCAAGGAAGAACTAGAATCAGCGTAAGAGAGAGAATTCAGAGGAATACCTAAGAGATTGAGAGAGCACACATGAAAAGTGAAAATGTCAGTACATGGGACTACATGTAAAAAGAAATGTATCTGTCATATAATTGCTCCCTGCTGATGGCACAGTTATTTTGGGAGATTCTAAAGAGATGTTGAAAAAGTTCGTGGATGAATTTTCTGTGATTATGTAAAAGAAGGAAAATGAAAGTGGGCATAAAAAAGAGGAAGGTGATGAGGGCAATAAAAAAATCACTGCCTATGAAAAACTTAATATCTCGTCGTAGGGAGGAAGTGCTGGGGAAGTGAAGGTATTTACATATCTGGGAGTTGACGTTTCGGCGGATGAGTCTATGACGAACGATGTGAATGAGAGAATTCGTGAGGATGGGGGCTTAAGATGGGTGGTGGGCTGAGCATCCTAAGAGAAAGAATCTATCTATCAAGGAAACAAAATGAAAATATTCGAGAGTATAATGATAACATCCCTTTTATATGAGCGTAAGACAGATGATCCATTGATGATCCACTTCCTCAGAACTGTTACTCACTCCACGGTACTTTAATTATAAAATGACCTGTAATATCATTTGTGGTGAATACATAACTAACACAAAGATATTTTTGTATTTTTTATAAAACTAATTAGCAAATGCTGTGCACTCACACATGTTTATCATGATAGCCTCGTAACCAAATTTTCTACTGGAAACGGAAAAAATGATTACCACCAAAGGAGTACACCTTTGCTCGTATGTGTAAGTCACCAGCTCATCCGTGATGACCTCTCCATCTCACCTGTGATGACCTCCCCAACTCACTTGTGATGACCTCTCCAGCTCACTCGTGATGACTTCTCCAGCTCACCCATGATAACTTCTCCAACTTCCCTTTGATGACCTCTCTAGGTCAACCGTGATGACCTCTCCAGCTCACTCGTGATGACCTCTCCTACTCACTCGTAATGACCAACATCTCCATGTTGGAGGCCTTGAGACGGGACTTACTCGACCATCTGGCTAGTTCCCTGTCCTACTCTGTACATTAACGCTTTATATTCAGCGTCAGCAGTACTCGAGGACATATCCTGGTCCAGCACTGCCTGTTTTTCACTACTAGGGCTGCTATAGTTACCACCACAGTGGCCGCTACAATGGCCAATGCTAAATCGTTATCTTACACACAGTTTTTGCTATCCAGTGGATTTTTGTGGATGGGATAATTTCCAGATTTCCAAAAGAATTAAAAAAGAATGGCCACACAGACCCACTGCATCCTAAGAGACAAAAACAGTTTAAAAATTCATAATACATTTTGTTTCCTTTGTTATTTATTTTCTCTTAGACATTCTCTTTCTTGATTGCATTAATTATACACTGGTCTGCATTTGGAATGCTTTTTACCCTTTACTGCACGGTGCCTCAATATTGAGGCACCAAAAGTATGGTTTTTATGGTGCCATAGACACAAAGCATATGCTCCCCGAGACTTCTCGCCTCAATCCAGCCAATCACACACCTTCTGGGCGGAGCTTGAAGGTGGCGTCACTTGGGTATTGTCCTCTGCTATTGGCTGGGAGCTCCTCGAGTGTTCAGTACTGCTTGACTTGTTGAAGGAGCAGCATTTCGACCCTCGCTCTCCCAATATTTCACCAATTTACACCACTCCAGAATGTCGGTATGTTTCTGAATATGCTTCCAGTGCATTATTGAATGTTTGAACTTCATTTTGAGATGTAAATGAATTGCCTGAGGCATTGAGGAGTAACAAATAAATGCACTTGAAGTTTTGTTTACCTTTTTGGTATCAATATTGAGGCCCGGCCTGACAATGGTAGATTATCACTTACTGTTTTTGTATCAATATTGAGGCCCGGCCTGACAATGGTAGACTATCACTTACCATTTTTGTATCAATACTGAAGCCCGACCTGACAATGGTGATAAGAAATGGGCCAATGAAGGTATCATATATCATGGATTAACAGATCATAATTAGACCATCTTTGTCACTGATAGCTAACAATTGCATGCTGAATCAAATTCATAGATATATGAGTAATTTTACCTTGTAAATTTATGAAATTTACTCATATGGAATGCTCATTTTGTGTTTTCTGTTCATTTCAGTTGAACACAAATGTGTTTTATGGATCAAGGGCTCAAAGAAGAAGGGATTACATTGTGCCAGAGTTACATGATGACAGTGACCCTAATGAGGAAGTGGATTCTGGAGATGATTATGAGCCACAGGCAGATGATGCTTCTTCAAGTGAAGATGAACATGAAGATTTGTCAAAGAGAAGTGGGCAAGTTAATGTAAAACGAAGAAATGTACGAAAACAAGCAGTTAAAGATGACGAGGTTGAGGTAGATGAAACAACTGTCAACAACACTAATGCCACCTGGAGCAAACTTGACTTAACAAATACTCCATTACCTGACTACAAACATGAGGTACCAACACATATCATGGAACCATTTCAATATTTTTGTGAATTATTTACTGCAGAAATGTTAGAAAGCCTTGTATTTAACACAAACTTGTATGCAACACAGAAAGATGTTAATACTAACTTCAACACCACTAGTGAAGAGCTTATGCAATTTGTTGGAATTCTGATATTCATGAGTATGGACACCCTGCCCTCTTTAGAGGATTACTGGTCCCATAACCATTGTCATCCTGATATTGCAACTGTTATGACATCTAAAAGGTTTAGGTCACTAAGGACAGCCATTCATATAAATGATAATACCAAGGCAACAGCTGACAGGTTCCATAAAGTAAGACCACTGTTTGAAGGTCTAAGAAAAGCATGCCTAACAGTTCCAGGTACACCAAAGCAATCAGTTGATGAGGTAATGGTGGGATATAAGGGAACAAGAGCAGGAATATATCAGGACCAAGCCTGATAAATGGGGATTTAAACTTTTTTGCCGGGCCAGCGATGATGGATTTATACATGACATAATGATGTATCAAGGTCAAACAACATTTGATTATCACAGTGTTAGCCTAACAGAGGAGGAGAAGAAAATGCCTATAAGTTCCAAGGTTGTTATTTTGCCTTGCAAAGACTATGGACCACACAAAGACCAGTGCAATTTATGCAGATAACTTCTTTACCAGTTTTCCTCTAGTGAAATATCTGCATGCTACATTCAATTGCAGGTACACAGGCACTGCAAGGGACAGCAGAATTGGAAAACCACCACTTATGTCTGTCAATGACATGGAAAAAACAAAGGTGAAAAGGAGTGCTATGGATTACTGTTCATTGGATAGTGTCCTTGCTGTACGTTGGAAAGACAGTAAGGTTGTTACTTTACTGACTAATGATATTGGCATCAACCCAGTGACAAAGATAAAGAGGTACAGCAAGGAGCTCAAACAAAAGGTGGAAGTTGACTGTCCTGCAGTGATAAAGAATTATAATGCCCATAATGGGGGCATAGATAAGAATGATATGTTGGTGCATCTCTACAAGTCTCCACTCAAAGCAAAACACTGGTACATGAGGCTCTTTGGATATATCATTGATCTTTGTTGTGTCAATGGCTGGTTTTTGTACAGGCATGACTGTGGTGTTTTGAAAGAGAAATACATGAACCTCAAGGAATCTCGGTTTTCCATCTCCCATTCTGCAAGAAAGTCAACCAATGGAATCCCAAGGAGCCTGAGATCTCCAAGTTGTTCAACTTCACGGTCTTCTTCAAGGTCTTCTTCACTTGATGACATTCCCAATCGGCATAGAAAAAGGTCTCATGATACAATATTTGATGAAACACAAAAACACTGGCCAGTTTCTGCAAAGAGGCTTTCATGTAAACATTGCAACACCAAGAACAAGAGGACCTACTCTTCCTTTGCTTGTTCCTTCTGCAAGGTTAATTTATGTCTAAATTCAATGAGGAATTGTTTCCTGGAATTCCATAAGCAACAACATGCTTAAATTCCTCTGATAATATTTTTGTAACATTTTTTCAATTTTTTATAAAATGTCAATTACTAAAAATGTCTTAAATTTATTGCAATCAAGTTTCTGTGCCTTTTGTTTACCCAAGTTGTTTATGAATAAACCTTAAATGTATATTTATGCCTTTAATTATCAGTTATAGCAGCTGTTATGATTCTTTTAGACAAATGCCTTTGTCAGGCTTGCATCAAATTTGATGCCTGATCTGTCACCTACAGTTTAACCATTGTCGGGGAGTGCCTCATATTTGATGCGGCCAAAGAGGGGATTTTATGGCCCAAAAATAAATAAAATAAAAAAATGATCACAAATAAATATGTCTTAGAATTGCATATACTGTCACAATATAGGTTGCAATTGTTGCATCTGCTCAAATATGAGGCACGGCCTGGTAAAGGGTTTTAATTTTTATTTTTATTCATGGTTGCAATCTTACATATTCTTGGGCTGCTGATTGTAAATATCCAAACCATTATCCTCTATCACGTAAGGATTTTGAATACAATACAAATTTGTGATAAAAAAAATGCAAATTTTTAATAAATTGTTAATTTATTAAAATTAGGCAAGTAATCATGGAAAGAACATTCTGTTAGTTTTAAGAACATATGAATTCCAAATCAACATGAATCAAATCAAATGATTTTATTAAATAAATCCCCTCAAGGAAGGTTCCTTGATGTTGGTGAGGGGCTCTTGATTTAGAGAATTGGATCTGTGCTCCAGTTCCCCGAATTAAGCCTGAATGCCTTCCACATCCCCCCCCCAGGCGCTGTATAATCCTCCGGGCTTAGCGCTCCCCCCTTGATTATAATAATAATAATAATATTAAATAAATATGCTCCTAACGGTTAGCCTACATATTAAATCAAAGGAAGACTGCTTTGATTCTCGCTTGTGCTGTGCATCGAGACCATTACGTTTCAATGACCAGCAATTATCCGCCATCATGCTGACATTCCATTTGCCCTGGTATCGAGTTTCCATGGTGCAAATATCTTGATGGAACCGATCTCCTTGTTCCTTACTGTAGTCCCCACAGTTGTTGTGAAAATATAGTCAAGATGTGAGTGTAAAAAGTGCATCTTCACAATCATTCTAGATCCAAGTTGTTGGAAACTTGAAACCAGGTCTTGGATCATTTTTTAATATTCGGGGGAGAGTCTGTTTCCCAGGAAGTTGTAGATAATCTGCTTGAATGAAAACCAGACATTCACCTCGACACCTGCAAATGCTTCATCAGAATGCTCGTCCTTCATCAATTCCCGAATCGGAGGGCCAACACAGATTCCTGCCTTTAGCTTGCCTTCACTTATACGAGGAAACTTTGACTCCAGACACTTGAAAACAGTTCCATTCTTGTTCAAGGCCTTCACAAAATTTTTCATAAGCCCTAATTTGATGTGGAGTGGTGGCAGCAAAATTTTCTTGGGGTCAACTAGTGGCACAATTTTCACATTGTGATTTCCTGGTAAGAAGCTGGTTCTTGATGGCCAGTCTCTTTGTTCATAGTGCTGGCTGTCTGCCCTACTATCACAAAGACACAGACAACAGGGATACTTGATGTATCCGCCTTGAAGACCTAGTAGGACAGTAATAACTTTTAAAATAAGAAATGAGAAAATTGAGAAAATTGTGATTCTGGTACTTGATTGCAGGCATTAGTTTCTTCATATTTGCGTAAGTTTCTGACTCTTGGACACCATTGCCAATTGGCACAGATGCAGCTGTGTTGCCATTGTAGAGAAGTACAGCCTTTAAATTTCTTTTAGAAAAATCAATGAAGAGTCTCCATTCATCTGCTTTTATGACATGCTCAGGTGTTCAATAAGGCCAGAAATATTTGAACAGAACACTGAAGATTCCTCTTTGTCAAAGAACTGAGTGAATTCCGCTTCACGATGATGGTACCAAGCGAATGTTGTTCCAGGAGCAAGAAGCCTGTGTTCCTTCAATCTAGAGCCAAGTAACCGTGCACTTTCTTTTGGAAGGTTGAGGTCTCTCACCAAGTCACTGAGCTCAACCTTGGTTGAAGGGTTTGGGAACATAATTTGTTGGTGGTTCATAGTCTACTTCCATCTCCGTAGAATCACTGGTATGAAATTTGCCATGTCTCAGGTGGCACAGGTACAGGAATATCTTCAGAGTATGGAACAAGCCTTATTGCTGAACGAATATTTGGGTATATTATACGATCTTTAGTCTTCTTGTTGAATCCAGCTACTTTAGTCATACAAAAGTAGCAGTCATCATGGTGGTTCATCTGCACCAGCTATATCATTGGTACTCCATGATGTAGCTATAGTTTTCCAACTGGCCACATTTGGAGCTTACTGATGCAACTCTTGCAAACTTTGTGTGGTGCAAATGGTTTGTCCTGGTCTCTAAGTTTGCAGCCAAAATAAGCAAAGTAGCAGCGCTTCAATAAA
>NC_091311.1:19752474-19799974 GCF_038502225.1 Cherax quadricarinatus
GACTGTTGAGCTGATCAGTTTTCATCAATATTTTTTTTTATTGTTGCGACAGTCTTAAACCTTGACGATGCTCGACAGCGCCTTGGTAATGGAAGGTAAAATAAGTTTAATCCAAGTATGGTTGATGATAGTAATTATATTTGCATGTATCAAGAAATTCTCATCAACATCAAGATACCCATCTTAAGGCTGTATTATTTTCTTTTAACATTTTCATGGGGATTTAGTAACAAGATTTTCATCATTTAGTCTTGCATTTTGAGGCAAGAAATTCCAACTATGAACTTAAAAGTTTTGTTAAGTTTGTTAGCGGCGGCTTCACGTTGTTTTGTGTACGTAAGGTCGTTATTAATGATGGCTCCAGACCCTTATTTACTTGCGTTATTGATCGTTATTAATGATAGCTTGGAAGACTTTATTTACCTAGGTTATTAGAAGTTATTAATGACCTCTTCGAAGCTCTCGTCCGCCTCCTCCACTTCCTCCTCTTTCACCTCCTCCATTTCCTTCTCTTCCACCTCCTCCACCTCCTCCTTCTCCTCTACCTGGGAAATGGTTTTCCAATATGCGCCATTCATTATTGAATCCAAAATTATTTATCTTAATTTAACAAAGCAGCTTGCTGGAGAGGGTCTCAATGTGAGGACGAAATAAACAGCATTCTTCTTAACTTCTGCTTAGTTGTCTCCATTAGGGTTTGTTCTTCACTTCATTGTAATTTCACTTTTCCGCTTGAATCTTACATCATCTACGGTGAACAAAGTATTTTCTTCTCTAAAGTATGTAATAGATTATTTCCGTCCCTCTGATACTTACGCAGTTCTTTTTCATATCACTGGAGAGAATTTGAAAAGTTTAACTTAGATACGTTACAAGAACATATATATAGAAGATGACGATGGTGCAGGGAGGGAGAGGTGCTCCACTCTCCATCCATACTTCCTGTTACCTTCCATCCATACTTCCTGTTACCTTCCATCCATACTTCCTGTTACCTTCCATCCATACTTCCTGTTACCTTCCATCCATACTTCCTGTTACCTTCCATCCATACTTCCTGTTATCTTCCATCCATACTTCCTGTTACCTTCCATCCATACTTCCTGTTACCTTCCATCCATACTTCCTGTTAGCTTCCATCCATACTTCCTGTTACCTTCCATCCATACTTCCTGTTACCTTCCATCCATACTTCCTGTTAGCTTCCATCCATACTTCCTGTTACCTTCCATCCATACTTCCTGTTACCTTCCATCCATACTTCCTGTTACCTACCATCCATACTTCCTGTTACCTTCCATCCATACTTCCTGTTATCTTCCATCCATACTTCCTGTTACCTTCCATCCATACTTCCTGTTACCTTCCATCCATACTTCCTGTTAGCTTCCATCCATACTTCCTGTTACCTTCCATCCATACTTCCTGTTACCTTCCATCCATACTTCCTGTTAGCTTCCATCCATACTTCCTGTTACCTTCCATCCATACTTCCTGTTACCTTCCATCCATACTTCCTGTTACCTTCCATCCATACTTCCTGTTACCTTCCATCCATACTTCCTGTTACCTTCCATCCATACTTCCTGTTACCTTCCATCCATACTTCCTGTTACCTTCCATCCATACTTCCTGTTACCTTCCATCCATACTTCCTGTTACCTTCCATCCATACTTCCTGTTACCTTCCATCCATACTTCCTGTTACCTTCCATCCATACTTCCTGTTACCTTCCATCCATACTTCCTGTTACCTTCCATCCATACTTCCTGTTACCTTCCATCCATAGTTCCTGTCACCTTCCATCCATACTTCCTGTTACCTTCCATCCATACTTCCTGTTACCTTCCATCCATACATCCTGTTACCTTCCATCCATAGTTCCTGTCACCTTCCATCCATACTTCCTGTCACCTTCCATCCATACTTCCTGCTACCTTCCATCCATACTTCCTGTTACCTTCCATCCATACTTCCTGTTACCTTCCATCCATACTTCCTGTTACCTTCCATCCATACTTCCTGTTACCTTCCATCCATACTTCCTGTTACCTTCCATCCATACTTCCTGTTACCTTCCATCCATACTTCCTGTTACATTCCATCCATACTTCCTGTTACCTTCAATCCATACTTCCTGTTATCTTCCATCCATACTTCCTGTTACCTTCCATCCATACATCCTGTTACCTTCCATCCATAGTTCCTGTCACCTTCCATCCATACTTCCTGTCACCTTCCATCCATACTTCCTGCTACCTTCCATCCATACTTCCTGTTACCTTCCATCCATACTTCCTCTCACCTTCCATCCATACTTCCTGTTACCTTCCATCCATACTTCCTGTTACCTTCCATCCATACTTCCTGTTACCTTCCATCCATACTTCCTGTCACCTTCCATCCATACATCCTGTCACCTTCCATCCATACTTCCTGTCACCTTCCATCTATACTTCCTGTCACCTTCCATCCATACTTCCTGTCACCTTCCATCTATACTTCCTGTCACCTTCCATCCATACTTCCTGTCACCTTCCATCTATATTTTCTGTCACCTTCCATCTATACTTCCTGTCACCTTCCATCCATACTTCCTGTCACCTTCCATCTACACTTCCTGTCACCTTCCATCTGTACTTCCTGTCACCTTCCATCCATACTTCCTGTGACCTTCCATCTATACTTCCTGTCACCTTCCATCCATACTTCCTGTCACCTTCCATCCATACTTCCTGTCACCTTCCATCAATACTTCCTGTCACCTTCCATCTATACTTCCTGTCACCTTCCATCTATACTTCCTGTCACCTTCTATCCATGCTTCCTGTCACCTTCCGTCTATACTTCCCCTCACCTTCCATCCATACTTCCTGTCACCTTCCATCTATACTTCCTTTCACCTTCCATCCATACTTCCTGTCACCTTCCATCTATATTTCCTGTCACCTTCCATCTATACTTCCTGTCACCTTCCATCCATACTTCCTGTCACCTTCCATCTACACTTCCTGTCACCTTCCATCTGTACTTCCTGTCACCTTCCATCCATACTTCCTGTCACCTTCCATCTATACTTCCTCTCACCTTCCATCCATACTTCCTGTCACCTTCCATCCATACTTTCTGTCACCTTCCATCAATACTTCCTGTCACCTTCCATCTATACTTCCTGTCACCTTCCATCCGTACTTCCTGTCACCTTCCATCTATAATTCCTGTCACCTTCCATCTATACTTCCTGTCACCTTCCATCCATACTTCCTGTCACCTTCCATTCATACTTCCTGTCACCTTCCATCCATACTTTCTCTCACCTTCCATCTATACTTCCTGTCACCTTCCATCCTTACTTCCTGTCACCTTCCATCCATACTTCCTCTCACCTTCCATCCATACTTCCTCTCACCCTCCATCTATACTCCCTCTCACCTTCCATCCATACTTCCTGTCACCCTCCCTCCATACTTCCTGTCACCTTCCATCCATACTTCCTGTCACCTTCCATCCATACTTCCTCTCGCCTTCCATCCATACTTCCTGTCACCTTCCATCCATACTTCCTGTCACCTTCCATCCATACTTCCTCTCGCCTTCCATCCATACTTCCTGTCACCTTCCATCCATACTTCCTCTCACCTTCCATCCATACTTCCTCTCACCTTCCATCCATACATCCTGTCACCTTCCATCCATACTTCCTCTAACCTTCCATCCATACTTCCTCTCACCTTCCATCCATACTTTCTCTCACCTTCCATCCATACTTCCTCTCACCATCCATCCATACATCCTGTCACCTTCCATCCATACTTCCTCTCACCTTCCATCCATACTTCCTCTCACCTTCCATCCATACTTCCTCTCACCTTCCATCCATACATCCTGTCACCTTCCATCAATACTTCCTCTCACCTTCCATCCAAACTTCCTCTCACCTTCCATCCATACATCCTGTCACCTTCCATCCATACTTCCTCTCACCTTCCATCCATACATCCTGTCACCTTCCATCCATATTTTCTCTCACCTTCCATCCATACTTCCTCTCACCATCCATCCATACATCCTGTCACCTTCCATCCATACTTCCTCTCACCTTCCATCCATACTTCCTCTCACCTTCCATCCATACATCCTGTCACCTTCCATCAATACTTCCTCTCACCTTCCATCCAAACTTCCTCTCACCTTCCATCCATACATCCTGTCACCTTCCATCCATACTTCCTCTCACCTTCCATCCATACATCCTGTCACCTTCCATCCATATTTTCTCTCACCTTCCATCCAAACTTCCTCTCACCTTCCATCCATACATCCTGTCACCTTCCATCCATACTTCCTCTCACCTTCCATCCATACATCCTGTCACCTTCCATCCATACTTTCTCTCACCTTCCATCCATACTTCCTCTCACCATCCATCCATACATCCTGTCACCTTCCATCCATACTTCCTCTCACCTTCCATCCATACTTCCTCTCACCTTTCATCCATACATCCTGTCACCTTCCATCAATACTTCCTCTCACCTTCCATCCAAACTTCCTCTCACCTTCCATCCACACATCCTTTCACCTTCCATCCATACTTTCTCTCACCTTCCATCCATACTTCCTCTCACCATCCATCCATACATCCTGTCACCTTCCATCCATACTTCCTCTCACCTTCCATCCATACTTCCTCTCACCTTCCATCCATACTTCCTCTCACCTTCCATCCATACATCCTGTCACCTTCCATCAATACTTCCTCTCACCTTCCATCCATACTTCCTCTCACCTTCCATCCATACATCCTGTCACCTTCCATCAATACTTCCTCTCACCTTCCATCCATACTTCCTCTCACCTTCCATCCATACTTCCTCTCACCTTCCATCCATACTTCCTCTCACCTTCCATCAATACTTCCTCTCACCTTCCATCCATACTTCCTCTCACCTTCCATCCATACATCCTGTCACCTTCCATCAATACTTCCTCTCACCTTCCAACCATACTTCCTCTCACCTTCCATCCATACATCCTGTCACCTTCCATCAATACTTCCTCTCACCTTCCATCCATACTTCCTCTCACCATCCATCCATACATCCTGTCACCTTCCATCCATACTTCCTCTCACCTTCCATCAATACTTCCTCTCACCTTCCATCCATACTTCCTCTCACCTTCCATCCATACTTCCTGTCACTTTCCATCCATACATCCTCTCACCTTCCATCAATACTTCCTCTCACCATCCATCCATACATCCTCTCACCTTCCATCAATACTTCCTCTCACCTTCCATCAATACTTCCTCTCACCTTCCATCCATACTTCCTCTCACCTTCCATCAATACTTCCTCTCACCTTCCATCCATACTTCCTCTCACCATCCATCCATACATCCTGTCACCTTCCATCCATACTTCCTCTCACCTTCCATCAATACTTCCTCTCACCTTCCATCCATACTTCCTCTCACCTTCCATCCATACTTCCTGTCACTTTCCATCCATACATCCTCTCACCTTCCATCAATACTTCCTCTCACCATCCATCCATACATCCTCTCACCTTCCATCAATACTTCCTCTCACCTTCCATCAATACTTCCTCTCACCTTCCATCCATACTTCCTCTCACCTTCCATCAATACTTCCTCTCACCTTCCATCCATACTTCCTCTCACCTTCCATCCATACTTCCTGTCACTTTCCATCCATACATCCTCTCACCTTCCATCAATACTTCCTCTCACCATCCATCCATACATCCTGTCACCTTCCATCCATACTTCCTCTCACCTTCCATCAATACTTCCTCTCACCTTCCATCCATACTTCCTCTCACCTTCCATCCATACTTCCTGTCACTTTCCATCCATACATCCTCTCACCTTCCATCAATACTTCCTCTCACCTTCCATCCATACTTCCTCTCACCTTCCATCCATACTTCCTGTCACTTTCCATCCATACATCCTCTCACCTTCCATCAATACTTCCTCTCACCATCCATCCATACATCCTCTCACCTTCCATCAATACTTCCTCTCACCTTCCATCCATACTTCCTCTCACCTTCCATCCATACTTCCTCTCACCTTCCATCCATACTTCCTCTCACCTTCCATCCATACTTCCTCTCACCTTCCATCCATACTTCCTGTCACCTTACTTCCATACTTCCTCTCACCTTCCATCCATACATCCAGTCACCTTCCATCAATACTTCCTCTCACCTTCCATCCATACTTCTTATATGACAAGTCAGATCCAGGTCCAGCCTTGTATTATTATCCTTTACTCTCGATTAAAAAAAATATCTCAAAAAAAAATTTGGAAAATAATAATTTTTTTTATATGTGAATGTATTCCAATCTTAGTTTTCTTGTTACTGTTTTTGAGTGATTTTTTTAATAATTTCTCATTGACAGAAATATTATTCAAATTATGACATCCAGTTTATCCGGTCAGGTTGTGAACCTTTAATTTCTCTAAATACTTACATTAAGATTCGCAGATTTGTTTTTTTTTTCTCCAGAGTGGCATCACGGGTCTCCAACATTGTCTGGTTATGGCGCCAGGTTATAACATTGTCTGCTTAAGGTGGCAGGTTATAACATTGTCTGCTTAAGGTGGCAGGTTATAACATTGTCTGCTTAAGGTGGCAGGTTATAACATTATCTGGTTAAGGTGGCAGGTTATAACATTATCTGGTTAAGGTGGCAGGTTATAACATTGCCTGCTTAAGGTGGCAGGTTATAACATTGTCTGCTTAAGGTGGCAGGTTATAACATTGTCTGCTTAAGGTGGCAGGTTATAACATTATCTGGTTAAGGTGGCAGGTTATAACATTGTCTGGTTAAGGTGGCAGGTTTTAACATTGTCTGGTTAAGGTGGCAGGTTATAACATTGTCTGGTTAAGGTGGCAGGTTATAACATTGTCTGGTTATGGCGGCAGGTTATAACATTGTCTGGTTAAGGTGGCAGGTTATAACATTGTCTGGTTAAGGCGGCAGGTTATAACATTGTCTGGTTAAGGCGGCAGGTTATAACAATGTCTGGTTAAGGTGGCAGGTTATAACATTGTCTGGTTAAGGCGGCAGGTTATAACATTGTCTGGTTAAGGCGGCAGGTTATAACATTGTCCGGTTAAGGTAGCAGGTTAAAACATTGTCTGGTTAAGGCGGCAGGTTATAACATTGTCTGGTTAAGAGGCAGGTTATAACATTGTCTGGTTATGGCGGCAGGTTATAACATTGTCTGGTTAAGGAGGCAGGTTATAACATTGTCTGGTTAAGGCGGCAGGTTATAACATTGTGTGGCTAAGGCGGCAGGTTATAACATTGTGTGGTTAAGGCAGCAGGATATAACATTGTCTGGTTAAGGCGGCATGTTATAACACTGGTAAAGGCGGCAGGTTATAACAATGTGTGGTTAACGCGGCAAGTTATAACATTGTCTGGTTATGGCGGCAGGTTATACATTGTCTGGTTAAGGCGGCAGGTTATAACATTGTCTGGTTAAGGTGTCAGGTTATAACGTTGTCTCGTTAAGGCGGCAGGTTATAACATTGTCTGGTTATGGCGGCAGGTTATACATTGTCTGGTTAAGGCGGCAGGTTATAACATTGTCTGGTTAAGGCGGCAGGTTATAACATTGTCTGGTTAAGGCGGCAGGTTATAACATTGTCCAGTTATGGCGGCAGTTTATAACATTGTCTGGTTAAGGTGGAATGTTATAACATTGTCTGGTTAATGTGGCATGTTTTAACATTGTCTGGTTAAGGCGGCAGGTTATAACATTGTCTGGTTATGGTGACAGGTTATAACATTGTCTGGTTAATGTGGCAGGTTATAACATTGTGTGTTTAAGGTGGCAGGTTATAACATTGTCTGGTTATGGTGACAGGTTATAACATTGTCTAGTTAATGCGGCAGGTTATAACATTGTCTGGTTAAGGCGGCAGGTTATAACATTGTCTGGTAATGGCAGCAGGTTGTAACATTGTCTGGTAAAGGCATCAGGTTATAACATTGTCTGGTTATGGTGGCAGGTTATAACATTGTCAGGTTAAGGCGGCAGGATATAACGTTGTCTGGTTAAGGCGGCAGGTTATAGCATTGTCTGGTTAAGGCGGCAGGTTATAACATTGTGTGGTTAAGGCGGCAAGTTATAACATTGTCTGGTTATGGCGGCAGGTTGTAACAATGTGTGGTTAAGGTGGCAGGTTATAACATTGTGTGGTTAAGGTGGCAGGTTATAACATTGTGTGGTTAAGGTGGCAAGTTATAACATTGTCTGCTTAAGGTGGCAGGTTATAACATTGTCTGGTTAAGGTGGCAGGTTATAACATTGTCTGGTTAAGGTGGCAGGTTATAACATTGTCTGATTAAGATGGCAGATTATAACATTGTCTGGTTATGGCGACAGGTATTAACATTGTCTTGTTTGGGTGGCAGGTTATAACATTGTATGGTTAAGGCGGCAGGTTATAACATTGTCAGGTAAGGTGGCAGGTTATAACACTGTCTGGGTAAGGTGGCAGGTTATAACATTGTTTGGTTATGGCGGCAGGTTATAACATTGTCTGGTTATGGCGGCAGCTTATAACATTGTCTGGTTAAGGTGGCAGGCTTTAACATTGTCTGGTTAAGGGGGCAGGTTATAACATTGAGGGGTTAAGGCGGCAGGTTATAACATTGTCTGGTTAAGGTGGCGTGTTATAACATTGTCTGGTTAATGCGGCAGGTTATAACATTGTCTGGTTAAGGTGGCAGGTTATAACATTTTTTGGTTATGGCGGCAGGTTATAACATTGTCTGGTTATGGTGACAGGTTATAACATTGTCTGGTTAATGCGGCAGGTTATAACATTGTCTGGCTAAGGCGGCAGGTTATAACATTGTCTGGTTATTGCAGCAGGTTATAACATTGTCTGGTTAAGACGGCAGGTTATAACATTGTCTGGTTAAGGCATCAGGTTATAACATTGTCTTGTTAAGGCGGCAGGATATAACGTTGTCTGGTTATGGCGGCAGGTTATAACATTGTCTGGTTATGGCGGCAGGTTATAACGTTGTCTGGTTAAGGCGGCAGGTTATAACATTGTCTGGTTAAGGCGGCAGGTTATAACATTGTGTGGTTAAGGCTGCAAGTTATAACATTGTCTGGTTATGGCGACAGGTTATAACAATGTGTGGTTAAGGCGGCAGGTTATAACATTGTGTGGTTAAGGTGGCAGGTTATAACATTGTCTAGTTAAGGTGGCAGGTTATAACATTGTCTGTTTATGGCGGCAGGTTATAATATTGTCTGGTTATGGCGGCAGGTTATAACATTGTCAGGTTAAGGCGGCAGGATATAACGTTGCATGGTTAAGGCGGCAGGGTATAACATTGTGTGGTTAAGGCGGCAGTTTATAACATTGTCTGGCTAAAGCGGCAGTTTATAACATTGTCTGGTTAAAGCGGCAGGTTATAACATTGTCTGGTTAAAGCGGCAAGTTATAACATTATCTGGCTAAAGCGGCAGTTTATAACATTGTCTGGTTAAAGCGGCAGGTTATAACATTGTGTGGTTCAAGCGGCAGCTTATAACAATATCTGGTTAAGGTGGCAGGTTATAACATTGTCTGGTTAAGGGGGCAGGTTATAACATTGTGTGGTTAAAGCAGCAGGTTATAACATTGTCTGGTTAAGGTGGCAGGTTATAACATTGTCTGGTTAAAGCGGCAGGTTATAACATTGTCTGGTTAAAGCGGCAGGTTATAACAATATCTGGGTAAGGTGGCAGGTTATAACATTGTGTGGTTAAGGTGGCAGGTTATAACATTGTCTGGTTAAAGTGGAAGGGTATAACATTGTCTGGTTAAAGCGGCAGGTTATAACATTGTGTGGTTCAAGCGGCAGCTTATAACAATATCTGGTTAAGGTGGCAGGTTATAACATTGTCTGGTTAAGGTGGCAGGTTATAACATTGTGTGGTTAAAGCAGCAGGTTATAACATTGTCTGGTTAAGGTGGCAGGTTATAACATTGTCTGGTTAAAGCGGCAGGTTATAACATTGTCTGGTTAAAGCGGCAGGTTATAACAATATCTGGGTAAGGTGGCAGGTTATAACATTGTCTGGTTAAGGTGGCAGGTTATAACATTGTCTGGTTAAAGTGGAATGGTATAACATTGTCTGGTTAAAGCGGTAAGTTATAACATTGTCTGGTTAAAGCGGTAAGTTATAACATTGTCTGGTTAAGGTGGAAGGTTATAACATTGTCTGGTTAAGGCGGCAGGTTATAACATTGTCTGGTTAAAGCGGCAGGTTATAACATTGTCTGGTTAAAGCGGCAGGTTATAACATTGTCTGGTTAAAGCGGCAGGTTATAACAATATCTGGGTAAGGTGGCAGGTTATAACATTGTGTGGTTAAAGCGGCAGCTTATAACAATATCTGGTTAAGGTGGCAGGTTATAACATTGTGAGGTTAAAGCGGCAGGTTATAACATTGTCTGGTTAAGGTAGCAGGTTATAACATTGTGTGGTTAAAGCAGCAGGTTATAACATTGTCTGGTTAAGGTGACAGGTTATAACATTGTCTGGTTAAAGCGGCAAGTTATAACATTGTCTGGTTAAAGTGGAAGGTTATAACATTGTCTGGTTAAGGCGGCAGGTTATAACATTGTCTGGTTAAAGCGGCAAGTTATAACATTGTCTGGTTAAAATGGAAGGTTATAACATTGTCTGGTTAAGGCGGCAGGTTATAACATTGTCTGGTTAAAGCGGCAAGTTATAACATTGTCTGGTTAAGGTGGCAGGTTATAACATTGTCTGGTTAAAGCGGCAAGTTATAACAATGTCTTGTTAAAATGGAAGGTTATAACATTGTCTGGTTAAAGCGGCAAGTTATAACATTGTCTGGTTAAGGTGGCAGGTTATAACATTGTCTGGTTAAGGCGGCAGGTTATAACATTGTCTGGTTAAAGCGGCAGGTTATAACATTGTCTCGTTAAAGCGGCAGGTTATAACATTGTCTGGTTAAAGCGGCAGGTTATAACATTGTCTGGTTAAAGTGGCAGGTTATAACATTGTCTGGTTAAGGCGGCAGGTTATAACATTGTCTGGATAAAGCGGCAGGTTATAACATTGTCTGGTTAAGGTGGCAGGTTATAACATTGTCTGGTTAAGGTGGCAGGTTATAACATTGTCTGGTTAAGGCGGCAGGATATAACGTTGCATGTTTAAGGCGGCAGGTTATAACATTGTCTGGTTAAGGCGGCAGGTTATAACATTGTCTGGTTAAGGTGGCAGGTTATAACATTGTCTGGTTAAAGCGGCAGGTTATAACATTGTCTGGTTAAAGCGGCAGGTTATAACATTGCCTGGTTAAAGCGGCAGGTTATAACATTGTCTGGTTATGGCGGCAGGGTATAACAATATCTGGGTAAGGTGGCAGGTTATAACATTGTGTGGTTAAGGTGGCAGGTTATAACATTGTCTGGTTAAAGTGGAAGGGTATAACATTGTCTGGTTAAAGCGGCAGGTTATAACATTGTGTGGTTCAAGCGGCAGCTTATAACAATATCTGGTTAAGGTGGCAGGTTATAACATTGTCTGGTTAAGGTGGCAGGTTATAACATTGTGTGGTTAAAGCAGCAGGTTATAACATTGTCTGGTTAAGGTGGCAGGTTATAACATTGTCTGGTTAAAGCGGCAGGTTATAACATTGTCTGGTTAAAGCGGCAGGTTATAACAATATCTGGGTAAGGTGGCAGGTTATAACATTGTCTGGTTAAGGTGGCAGGTTATAACATTGTCTGGTTAAAGTGGAAGGGTATAACATTGTCTGGTTAAAGCGGCAAGTTATAACATTGTCTGGTTAAAGCGGTAAGTTATAACATTGTCTGGTTAAGGTGGAAGGTTATAACATTGTCTGGTTAAGGCGGCAGGTTATAACATTGTCTGGTTAAAGCGGCAGGTTATAACATTGTCTGGTTAAAGCGGCAGGTTATAACATTGTCTGGGTAAGGTGGCAGGTTATAACATTGTGTGGTTAAAGCGGCAGCTTATAACAATATCTGGTTAAGGTGGCAGGTTATATCATTGTGAGGTTAAAGCGGCAGGTTATAACATTGTCTGGTTAAGGTGGCAGGTTATAACATTGTGTGGTTAAAGCAGCAGGTTATAACATTGTCTGGTTAAGGTGACAGGTTATAACATTGTCTGGTTAAAGCGGCAAGTTATAACATTGTCTGGTTAAAGTGGAAGGTTATAACATTGTCTGGTTAAGGCGGCAGGTTATAACATTGTCTGGTTAAAGCGGCAAGTTATAACATTGTCTGGTTAAAATGGAAGGTTATAACATTGTCTGGTTAAGGCGGCAGGTTATAACATTGTCTGGTTAAAGCGGCAAGTTATAACATTGTCTGGTTAAGGTGGCAGGTTATAACATTGTCTGGTTAAAGCGGCAAGTTATAACAATGTCTGGTTAAAATGGAAGGTTATAACATTGTCTGGTTAAAGCGGCAAGTTATAACATTGTCTGGTTAAGGTGGCAGGTTATAACATTGTCTGGTTAAGGCGGCAGGTTATAACATTGTCTGGTTAAAGCGGCAGGTTATAACATTGTCTCGTTAAAGCGGCAGGTTATAACATTGTCTGGTTAAAGCGGCAGGTTATAACATTGTCTGGTTAAAGTGGCAGGTTATAACATTGTCTGGTTAAGGCGGCAGGTTATAACATTGTCTGGATAAAGCGGCAGGTTATAACATTGTCTGGTTAAGGTGGCAGGTTATAACATTGTCTGGTTAAGGTGGCAGGTTATAACATTGTCTGGTTAAGGCGGCAGGATATAACGTTGCATGTTTAAGGCGGCAGGTTATAACATTGTCTGGTTAAGGCGGCAGGTTATAACATTGTCTGGTTAAGGTGGCAGGTTATAACATTGTCTGGTTAAAGCGGCAGGTTATAACATTGTCTGGTTAAAGCGGCAGGTTATAACATTGCCTGGTTAAAGCGGCAGGTTATAACATTGTCTGGTTATGGCGGCAGGGTATAACATTGTCTGGTTAAGGCGGCAGGTTGTAACAATGTCTGGTTAAGGTGGCAGGATATAACGTTGTCTGGTTAAGGCGGCAGGGTATGACATTGTGTGGTTAAGGCGGCAGTTCATAACATTGTCTGGCTAAAGCGGCAGTTTATAACATTGTTTGGTTAAAGCGACAGATTATAACATTGTCTGGTTAAAGCGGCAGGTTATAACATTATCTGGCTAAAGCGGCAGTTTATAACGTTGTCTGGTTAAAGCGACAGGTTGTAACATTGTCTGGTTAAAGCGGCAGGTTATAACATTGTCTGGTTAAAGCGGCAGGTTATAACAATATCTGGTTAAGGTGGCAGGTTATAACATTGTGTGGTTAAAGCGGCAGCTTATAACAATATCTGGTTAAGGTGGCAGGTTATAACATTGTGTGGTTAAAGCGGCAGGTTTTAACATTGTCTGGTTAAGGTGGCAGGTTATAACATTGTGTGGTTAAAGCAGCAGGTTATAACATTGTGTGGTTAAGGTGGCAGGTTATAACATTGTCTGGTTAAAGCGGCATAGTTATAACATTGTCTGGTTAAAGTGGAAGGTTATAACATTGTCTGGTTAAAGCGGCAGGTTATAACATTGTGTGGTTAAGGTGGCAGGTTATAACATTGTCTGGTTAAAGCGGCAAGTTATAACAATGTCTGGTTAAAATGAAAGGTTATAACATTGTCTGGTTAAAGCGGCATGTTATAACATTGTCTGGTTAAGGTGGCAGGTTATAACATTGTCTGGTTAAGGCGGCAGGTTATAACATTGTCTGGTTAAAGCGGCAGGTTATAACATTGTCTGGTTAAAGCGGCAGGTTATAACATTGTCTGGTTAAAGCGGCAGGTTATAACATTGTCTGGTTAAGGTGGCAGGTTATAACATTGTCTGGTTAAAGCGGCAAGTTATAACATTGTCTGGTTAAAGAGGCAGGTTATAACATTGTCTGGTTAAAGCGGCAGGTTATAACATTGTCTGGTTAAGGTGGCAGGTTATAACATTGTCTGTTTAAAGCGGCAGGTTATAACATTGTCTGGTTAAAGCATCAGGTTATAACATTGTCTGGTTAAAGTGGCAGGTTATAACATTGTCTGGTTAAGGCGGCAGGTTATAACATTGTCTGGATAAAGCGGCAGGTTATAACATTGTCTGGTTAAGGTGGCAGGTTATAACATTGTCTGGTTAAGGTGGCAGGTTATAACATTGTCTGGTTAAGGCGGCAGGATATAACGTTGCATGTTTAAGGCGGCAGGTTATAACATTGTCTGGTTAAGGCGGCAGGTTATAACATTGTCTGGTTAAGGTGGCAGGTTATAACATTGTCTGGTTAAAGCGGCAGGTTATAACATTGTCTGGTTAAAGCGGCAGGTTATAACATTGCCTGGTTAAAGCGGCAGGTTATAACATTGTCTGGTTAAGGTGGCAGGTTATAACATTGTCTGGTTAAGGTGGCAGGTTATAACATTGTCTGGTTAAGGCGGCAGGATATAACGTTGCATGTTTAAGGCGGCAGGTTATAACATTGTCTGGTTAAGGCGGCAGGTTATAACATTGTCTGGTTATGGCGGCAGGGTATAACATTGTCTGGTTAAGGCGGCAGGTTGTAACAATGTCTGGTTAAGGCGGCTGGATATAACGTTGTCTGGTTAAGGCGGCAGGGTATGACATTGTGTGGTTAAGGCGGCAGTTTATAACATTGTCTGGCTAAAGCGGCAGTTTATAACATTGTTTGGTTAAAGCGACAGATTATAACATTGTCTGGTTAAAGCGGCAGGTTATAACATTATCTGGCTAAAGCGGCAGTTTATAACATTGTCTGGTTAAAGCGACAGGTTGTAACATTGTCTGGTTAAAGCGGCAGGTTATAACATTGTCTGGTTAAAGCGGCAGGTTATAACAATATCTGGTTAAGGTGGCAGGTTATAACATTGTGTGGTTAAAGCGGCAGCTTATAACAATATCTGGTTAAGGTGGCAGGTTATAACATTGTGTGGTTAAAGCGGCAGGTTATAACATTGTCTGGTTAAGGTGGCAGGTTATAACATTGTGTGGTTAAAGCAGCAGGTTATAACATTGTGTGGTTAAGGTGGCAGGTTATAACATTGTCTGGTTAAAGCGGCATAATTATAACATTGTCTGGTTAAAGTGGAAGGTTATAACATTGTCTGGTTAAAGCGGCAGGTTATAACATTGTGTGGTTAAGGTGGCAGGTTATAACATTGTCTGGTTAAAGCGGCAAGTTATAACAATGTCTGGTTAAAATGAAAGGTTATAACATTGTCTGGTTAAAGCGGCAAGTTATAACATTGTCTGGTTAAGGTGGCAGGTTATAACATTGTCTGGTTAAGGCGGCAGGTTATAACATTGTCTGGTTAAAGCGGCAGGTTATAACATTGTCTGGTTAAAGCGGCAGGTTATAACATTGTCTGGTTAAAGCGGCAGGTTATAACATTGTCTGGTTAAGGTGGCAGGTTATAACATTGTCTGGTTAAAGCGGCAAGTTATAACATTGTCTGGTTAAAGAGGCAGGTTATAACATTGTCTGGTTAAAGCGGCAGGTTATAACATTGTCTGGTTAAGGTGGCAGGTTATAACATTGTCTGTTTAAAGCGGCAGGTTATAACATTGTCTTGGTAAAGCGGCAGGTTATAACATTGTCTGGTTAAAGCGGCAGGTTATAACATTGTCTGGTTAAGGTGGCAGGTTATAACATTGTCTGGTTAAGGTGGCAGGTTATAACATTGTCTGGTTAAAGCGGCAGGTTATAACATTGTCTGGTTAAAGCGGCAGGTTATAACATTGTCTGGTTAAAGCGGCAGGTTATAACATTGTCTGGTTAAGGTGGCAGGTTATAACATTGTCTGGTTAAGGTGGCAGGTTATAACATTGTCTGGTTAAGGTTGCAGGTTATAACATTGTCTGGTTAAAGCGGCAGGTTATAACATTGTCTGGTTAAGGTGGCAGGTTATAACATTGTCTGGTTAAAGCGGCAGGTTATAACATTGTCTGGTTAAAGCGGCAGGTTATAACATTGTCTGGTTAAGGTGGCAGGTTATAACATTGTCTGTTTAAAGCGGCAGGTTATAACATTGTCTGGGTAAAGCGGCAGGTTATAACATTGTCTGGTTAAAGCGGCAGGTTATAACATTGTCTGGTTAAGGTGGCAGGTTATAACATTGTCTGGTTAAGGTGGCAGGTTATAACATTGTCTGGTTAAAGCGGCAGGTTATAACATTGTCTGGTTAAAGCGGCAGGTTATAACATTGTCTGGTTAAAGCGGCAGGTTATAACATTGTCTGGTTAAAGCGGCAGGTTATAGCATTGTCTGGTTAAGGTTGCAGGTTATAACATTGTCTGGTTAAAGCGGCAGGTTATAACATTGTCTGGTTAAGGTGGCAGGTTATAACATTGTCTGGTTAAAGAGGCAGGTTATAACATTGTCTGGTTAAAGCGGCAGGTTATAACATTGTCTGGTTAAGGTGGCAGGTTATAACATTGTCTGTTTAAAGCGGCAGGTTATAACATTGTCTGGGTAAAGCGGCAGGTTATAACATTGTCTGGTTAAAGCGGCAGGTTATAACATTGTCTGGTTAAGGTGGCAGGTTATAACATTGTCTGGTTAAGGTGGCAGGTTATAACATTGTCTGGTTAAAGCGGCAGGTTATAACATTGTCTGGTTAAAGCGGCAGGTTATAACATTGTCTGGTTAAAGCGGCAGGTTATAACATTGTCTGGTTAAGGTGGCAGGTTATAACATTGTCTGGTTAAGGTGGCAGGTTATAACATTGTCTGGTTAAGGTTGCAGGTTATAACATTGTCTGGTTAAAGCGGCAGGTTATAACATTGTCTGGTTAAGGTGGCAGGTTATAACATTGTCTGGTTAAAGCGGCAGGTTATAACATTGTCTGGTTAAAGCGGCAGGTTATAACATTGTCTGGTTAAAGCGGCAGGTTATAACATTGTCTGGTTAAAGCGGCAGGTTATAACATTGTCTGGTTAAAGCGGCAGGTTATAACATTGTCTGGTTAAAGCGGCAGGTTATAACATTGTCTGGTTAAAGCGGCAGGTTATAACATTGTCTGGTTAAAGCGGCAGGTTATAACATTGTCTGGTTAAAGCGGCAGGTTATAACATTGTCTGGTTAAAGCGGCAGGTTATAACATTGTCTGGTTAAAGCGGCAGGTTATAACATTGTCTGGTTAAAGCGGCAGGTTATAACATTGTCTGGTTAAAGCGGCAGGTTATAACATTGTCTGGTTAAAGCGGCAGGTTATAGCATTGTCTGGTTAAAGCGGCAGGTTATAACATTGTCTGGTTAAAGCGGCAGGTTATAACATTGTCTGGTTAAAGCGGCAGGTTATAACATTGTCTGGTTAAAGCGGCAGGTTATAACATTGTCTGGTTAAAGCGGCAGGTTATAACATTGTCTGGTTAAAGCGGCAGGTTATAACATTGTCTGGTTAAAGCGGCAGGTTATAACATTGTCTGGTTAAAGCGGCAGGTTATCATATTGTCTGGTTAAAGCGGCAGGTTATAACATTTTCAGTGAACTATAAAATAAAAGACTGGAACGTTTTTAAGTTCAATGATAATTCTGTGTTCATTTACCAGGAAAAATTATCATTTTCAGTTACAAAATTGTAGCTTTGTATCCGACTGTCTCTCTTCTGTGAGTCTTGAACGTCTCTCTCTCTCTCTCTCTCTCTCTCTCTCTCTCTCTCTCTCTCTCTCTCTCTCTCTCTCACACACAGTCGCTCCCCAGGATAATCGGTATTCTGGAGACCTTTTTCTCTCTGCTGCTCCTCTTCCGCCTTTTGTTATGTAAATCGCATTCTCCATCTTCGTATGTTTCTTCGGCCTGTTCCTCCTCCTCATTCTCTGTTCCTCTTGTCTGCTCTTCCTATCTCACTTTCTAGCTCTTCCTATCTCACTTTCTAGCTCTTCCTTCTCTTCTTGCCTAATCTAATTTCTTATACATATATCCTCTTCTTGTTTATTTGTCTCCTCTTTTTCTTTCTCTTTCACCCTCAACATTTTTAAAGATTTTTCTTCTTTTCATATTTTGTTTCTTTACCATCGTTTCTCATTTTTCTTCTTTTGATTTATATTCTTCATCTTCAAAGTTCCCCCTCTTTCTGTTCCTCTTCCTTTGAAGTTTCTTCCTCTGCCTCCTCTCCCTCTTCCTCTGCTTTTTCTCTTTCCTCTCTTTCTTTCGTATGAGTGTCATCTTGTCCTCTCCTCCCACAAAACTGGTTCTTGCTTTCTTCCTCATTTCTCTTCTCCCAACTCCATATCATTGATTAAACTCCATCTCTCTCTCTCTCTCTCTCTCTCTCTCTCTCTCTCTCTCTCTCTCTCTCTCTCTCTCTCTCTCTCTATGTCCCGTTCTCTCACTTCCTCCTGTCATTCAATCCCTCTCTCTCACGCACTCCTTATCCTTCTTTCCTCCTAATTTTTTACCCCTCCTTTCGTATATTACGTACTTCTTTCATCTTCTTTCACTCACTACACCTCTTCACATTCTTATACATCCTTTATCCTTCTCTCTTCCCCCTCCTTCCCTCCTTTTATCACTTCTTTCCTCTCCCCGTTCATGCACCACCGTGCCCCACCTTGCTCCCTCTAATAGATAAACGCGCTAGGTAACCAAGTACTAGCAGCGCTAAATAAGGCCGTCAGGAGCATATTTGTTAACCGCCTACCAGAAATGTTAAACACAGATCTCGTTAAACACTCCAGATAACCAACTACTAATAGGTTTATACAAGGCTAGCCAAACACTCTCAAAAGCCAACTACTAGAAGTGTTGCATAGACCTGCACCAACACTCGGTATAGTATCCAACTTCTAGAACTACTACGCAACCCTGGATAAACATGCTAGTCGACTACCTACTAACAGTGTTGCACAGACTCTGATATGTCTTTAGTAAAGACTTGATATAGGAAGAGTTATAGTCATATCTTTACAAAGATTTTAATGTGGCATAGGTACACAAGTTTTGGTGTTATGACCTCATTGTTATGGTACAAAACAGAGAAACTTATGCTATGACAATTGTGTTTGTGCAACATCCTGGAGAAGGATGTGAACAAGGCTCGATATTTGGTTTATATCACTTATTGAAACGTTTTTTCCATGGAGGAAGAAACATCTCAATAAATGTCAAACCGTATTTTAAATCTTATTCCCATACTTGTTGATATAATTTACTATTCACGTATACTCTAGTAATGTGATGAAGATCGTCGGTTCACATGATATGTCTGATAGAGATGAGTATGAGCATGAAAGGTAGGTGTCCTCGCAAAGGTGGCAGGGAGGGGGTACAGGTGCTTTTGTGGGAGAGGGGCTTGGACTTCCAGCAAGCATGCGTGAGCGTGTTAGACCGGCTTGAATAGTGAAGAATATTTTTTAAGACCTGACGAGCTGTTGAAGTGTGATCAGGGTAATGTTTTGTGAAGTGATTCAGGGAATCCGGTTAGACGGGCTTGAGTCCTGGAAATGCGAAATACAATGTCTACACTTTAAAGGAAGGGTTTGGAATACTAACAGTTTGGTGGGACTTCTAAACTATCGTATCGGACCGCCTCTGAAAAGACAGTGATTGTGTATGAGAGACGGTGAAAGTGTTGAATAATGCTGAAAGTTTTTTCTTTTTGGGATTTCCCCTCTTATTTGTTATACATACACACATATACATATATATATATATATATATATATATATATATATATATATATATATATATATATATATATATATATATATATATATATATATATATATATATATATATATATACATATGTATATATATATATATATATATATATATATATATATATATATATATATATATGTATATATATATATATATATATATATATATATATGTCGTGCCGAATAGGCAGAACTTGCGATCTTGGCTTAAATAGCAACGCTCATCTTGCCATATAGGACAAGTGAAAATTTGTGTATGCAATAATTTCGCCAAAATCATTCTGAACCTAACGAAAAAAATATATTTCACTGTGTTTGTTTAGTATTAAATTACTGTAAACAAATCTAAAATATATATAGTTGGGTTAGGCTATAATAAATTGCTCTTGTTATAATAAGGTTAGGTAAGTTTTGTAAGATTCTTTTGATGCAAATTTAAAATTTGTTACATTAACATTAATGAAAAAAATATATCTTTAAACGTCTAAAAGAAAATTTCAGAAAGAACTTAATTTTAAATGAGTTCTTGCTAATTGACCAGTTTTACATATTCGGCACGATATATATATATATATATATCTATATATATATATATATATATATATATATATATATATATATATATATATATATGCAAAACAACCACTCTGAAAGAATAGAGAAATTCCAAGCGCATTCGTGACTACTCACATTATCTAGGAACTATGAAAGTAAAGCATCCAAGGAAGCTATATAAGGGGGTCTGGCCAGCACCTCACTATCAGATCCCACAACGGTTAAACACCTGACGCGCGCCGGCCCAACTTGACAGGTCTTTTGCAAAACCACCAACAAACTATTCTACCCAAGAAAATTATTGTTTGTCCAATGTATTATTAAATTCTTCCCAAATTCTATTAATTATAAATTAATCTAATTTATATAAACCAAAGGAAATATTCATATTATTGTCAAAACTGCTTTTTATGAAACAAGATTCAATTATATTCCTGTCGACCATGGACTTGCTTGATACTAATTTCTCAACTTTTTGAAAATCAATTGGATGGTTAAAATCTCTTACATGAATAAATAAAGCATTGGAATCTTGTCCAGTTCTAATGCTATATTTATGTTGTTTTAATCTTAGTTCGAGATTTTTACCAGTTTGACCGTAATAAACTTTATCGCAAATTTTACAAGGAATCTTATAGACACATCCATCAGCATTTTGGGGGGAATTCTTTATCAAAAGTTTTTTTACTGTATCAAGATTTTTTAATACAACTTTAATATCAAAAGTCTTAAGAAGAGAAGGCATATCAACCAAGTTTTCATGGTAAGGGAGAACCAACATACTTTTAGTTGAATAAGGCTGGTTGTCCCTTTTTTGATTGTAAAAAGTATTTCCAGCAACTTTAAAAGATTTATCAATTACCTTTCTTGGGTATTTTAAATCATTACCTATTTCATAAATTTTAGATATTTCCTCATCTATGAACTCAGGACTACAAATTCGTAAAGCTCTCAAAAACATTGATGAGAAAACAGACAGTTTGACTCTATCTTGATGCGAAGAATAATAGTGGACATAGGAACAGTTATTTATAGGTTTTCTGTAAATTTTAAATTTGAATTCATTATTACCCTTAATAATTAAAACATCTAGAAAAGGTAATGAGTTATTTTCTTCAAACTCAACAGTAAAGTTTATGGAATGGGCTAAGCTATTTAATTTTCCAAGGAAATGGTGTATATCTACATTTTTGGGCATAAGACACAAAATATCATCAACATATCTGAACCATTAAGCTCTATTAGGGAGGATTGTGTTAAGCAATCTTGTTTCAAAAAATTCCATGTATAGGTTACTAAGAAACAAGATTGCTTAACACAATCCTCCCTAATAGAGCTAAATGGTTCAGATATGTTGATGATATACACTAGCAGCCAACAATACCCACAACCCAGTAAACCGCCCCGATGGGACCACCATCTATCCTTGGAAGAATGGCAAGCTCTTAGCATGGGACTATACCTGTGTGTCCACACTGGCTGACACCTATATAGATCACAGTGTCGGGCGACAGGGAGGAGCTGCTGACCACCGGGAGGAGTACAAGATCAGCAAGTAGAAGGACATATGCCAACAGTATCAATTTGTCCCAGTGGGATCAGAGACCTTGGGATCATGGGGAAAAAATGCCACACGTTTCCTTAAAGAATTGGGTCCCAGACTCATCGACACCACCAGGGACCCAAGGGCATCCCCTTTCATGTTCCAGCGCCTCAGCGTAGCGATCCAGAGGGGAAATGCTTGTTGCATACTTGGCTCGCGTCCAGCCTCGGAGGAGCTGGAGGAAATTCATGATCTTTGATACATTGTACCATTGTATTCATTTTTATGTTTTTCTGTAAATGTGTTCTGTTTATTAATAAATGTTCACATAGAATATCAAATACAGGGGATGGTAGGAGAAGAAAATATTCAAACAGCTCCGGGGAGAACGTTGAGTTTTCCCTGAGGTACGTTTATTGTCTTCTCGGAGGATGAGGATCCCCATTCCAGCCATAGAGGTGGTACTTCATTATATTATAAACATATATATATATATATATATATATATATATATATATATATATATATATATATATATATATATATATATATATATATATATATATATATATATATATATATATATATATATATATATATATATATATATATATATATATATATACATATATATATATATATATATATATATATATATATATATATATATATATATATATATATATATATATATATATGTATATATATATATATATAAATATATATATATATATATATATATATATATATATATATATATATATATATATATATATATATATATATGTCGTGCCGAATATGTAAAACTGGTCAATTAGCAATAACTCATTTAAAATTAAGTCCTTTCTAAAATTTTCTCTTAAACGTTTAAAGATATATTTTTTTCATTAATGTTGATGTAAAAATTTATAATTTTGCACCAAAAGGAACTTAGAAAACTTACCTAACCTTATTATAACAAGAGTAATTTAATTTAGCCTAACCCAACTAAATATATTTAAGATTTGTTTACAATAATTTAGTACTAAAGAAACACAGTGAAATATATTTTTTTCTTTAGGTTCAAAATGATTTTGACGAAATTATTGCATACACAAATTTTCACTTGTCCTATATGGCAAGATGAGCGTTGCTATTTAAGCCAATATCGCAAGTTCTGCCTATTCGGCACGACATATATATATATATATATATATATATAAAGTGCAGGATTGCTCTTAATGCCAGGGGGTCTCGTGATGTTGAGTGGTGTGCTCCAATCACAGACTGTAACCTGAGTGATATAACGTCAGTAGTAAGGAAGTAGGCATGAGGGTTCATTTGCGTATAGGTGTGCATCCTAGGATAGCCCAAAAAAGAGGCAGAGTGACGTATTGAGGTCCTAACCTGTCTAGGTACAGCGGCACAAGGTACACATAGTTGATAGCAACATGGTGATTGTAACTAGTTTAGTGGTTTACTGGATTAGGCTGTTAGTAATATTATAATGACAATGATAAAAATAATGATAGTGGTGGATAACAGCGGATAATAATGATAGTAGTGGCGTTAAAAAGAAAAATTTAGGAAGTGCCTTGTTATTATAAGAAAGAAAAGCCTGAATAAGAGAGATCACAGGGACATATTTGTTAACACTGAAAGTATTTTCTGAATATTCTAGAATGTTCTGGGACATCAGGTGTTACCTTTTGACAAAACGAGGGCATTTATTCCTTCTATTTCATTAGTTAGAAGGTTATACATAATAGCTACATTCTATATGTGAATAATCCACTATTGTAATGTAACTTCTTACGTCACGTGACCTATTCACAGGACTTAAAATCTTAGGGTTGGCTATTAATTATCTCCTAGTTATTTTACCTTGTGCTATCTAGAAACTGTGTGTGGCTGGCACTCGTCTGAGCCTCTCTCCCTCATTCAGAGATTGACATAGGCCGGTGCCACTAAGCTACCATACTCTGGAAATAAATGGTATAAAATACCGACACGATGGAAATATAAACACATATGCAGTATAATGTGATCCTTTATTGACTACGTTTAGCCCACACAGTGGGCTTTTTCAAGTCGCAAACAGATCTACCTGGGGTGGAAGGGACGCGAGTATTTATAGTCAGGTTTAGAATGCTGAACATTCTGAACTTCCTCTAGTTCTACTGTTGCTGCCCTTGCAACATTGCACAGCTCCTGATGACACACTGAGAAGCGTGAAACAACTGGAGCTTAAGATTTCCATCTCCTGTAGCTTGTTTTGCATTGTTAAGCTCATTAGTTTGCAATTTCGCAAAATTGATTATTATTATTATTATTATTATTAAAGATTCGCCGGTATTCTCCCGGCCCGGGCCTTTTCCAAGTGGTGGCCCGGCCTTTGCTCCCTCTTTAGGGAGTGTCTGAGACCTAAGTCTCCCATGGGAGGAGGCACAAGTACCTCCTCATCTTTGGGACCAACTGTCCCCAGGCCTAGCCACAAGCTAGGCCTCTCTGGTCTGCCATCCCCGCCCCAAGGGGGCTAATGGGAATGACAGTCTTATGAGCTAAAGGCTCGGGCTCAGGCACCTACCCTACCCTAGAAGGGTTAGGCATGGCATCGATGCAAAATTGATTCTGAATCTAACGAAAAAAAATATATTTCATTGTGTTTATTATTAAATTATTGTAAACTTATCTAAAATATATTTAGTTGGATTATACTAAATTAAATTGTGGGTGTTATAATAAGGCTAGATAAGTTTTCTAAGGTTCTTTTGGTACAAAATTATTAATTTTTACACAAACATTTAAAATTAAGACCTTTCTAAAAATTTCTCTCATACATTTAAAGATATATCTTTTCATTTATGTTAATATAAAAAAATAATGATATTGTAACCAAAAGAATCGTAGGAAACTTACTTAACCTAATTATAATAAGCGCAATTTAATTTAGCTTAATCCAACTAAATATGCACATCCACCTATGCTGATACTTGTCTCCAACACAGCAAGAAGGAAGGAGGGGCAGCTGCTAGCTCACGATGTCTTAAAGGTCTACAAAATACGGCGAACTTGCCCATCATTTCGTGTGTGTTTCAACAGATTTAGAAACCCACGTCTTATAAGAAAAGAGAGCATCCAGGCTCCCTAAGGAGATAGGCAAAAGACTCATCAGAGCAAGAAAGGATTCCAGGGCTTAGTTTTCAGATCCAGCAGCTCAGTGTCGCATACCCCCGGCCGGGATTGAACCCGCGGTCATAGAGTCTCAAAACTCCAGCCCGTCGCGTTAGCGACGTGTCATTACGATTTCTTGAGTCAGAGAAGTTATGCTTGTTGTATCACCGGTAGGCACCCCAGCACTGATGACCTAGACCAGATATTTGTGGTGTAGTTTTTTGAATAGCACATATAAGTACTTGTAATGTATATCTCAAACCTTATGTACAGTATACTCCAATACCTTTGTACATGAGTGTCTCCTTTAAACTTCATGTACCTTATTATATTATAAAATATACCTATTTGTGCATTTATAAAATATAGGGTGGTAGGGAAAGTGGAATATTTAAACTTCCTCAGGGTCAGATCTAAATATTTTTCTTTGAGTTTTTTTTATCTACTCCGCGGCTATGGATCCCCAAAATTTTCAATACAAAGTATACATTATATCACGTTTACCAGATTCACCAGTATTCCAAAAGCTAAAAAAGTTGTTTTGAGGTTTTATGATATATTATTAGATTAGGTTAGGTAAGGTTCGTCAGGAAACAGGACAAATGTTTCCTGACGCGGGTCTTAGTCAGATGATGACCCGCCTTTGGAGCTTTTGGTCATCTGACCGAGGCCTTCCGCTGGCTTACCGGTCCACCCCTTTAAAAATTATGGTCATTTATAACCAGTCTGTCTATATTATGATATATTATTTACAGTATTTGCAGTATTTGCTAAATATTGAAAGTTCATCCTCCTAAATATTTACTTGGCTTGTTTTCATATCAGTAAATGATAGCATAAAACATATCCAACTTATAGAAAGCCTTTCTAAAAAAATTAGCCAAATGCAAAATGTAAATGCAAATGCAAATTTGAACAGCATTAACATTTCCAAAAAATTAAACTTACTGATTGTCATCTTAGAGCGTATGAATGATTCTTCTGATTGACTTTCAACTTTCAGGCTTGTGTAGTTTTCTCAAAAGAAGGTTCGTATGGTTACTGGCCTATGTAAGCCTCAACTTGTCAATTTTATTAGACAATTTGAGATATTGGTTTCTACACGGTAAGTACGGAATGCCCATTCTGATCGACCTCAAACTTAAGTTTGAGGTCGATCAGCGCTGGCATTCGGTACTTAAGTTTGAAGTCGATCAGAGCTGGCATTCTGTACTTAAGTAAAGAATGCCAGCTTTGATCGACCTCAAACTTAAGTACAGAATGCCAGCGCTGATCTACCTCAAACTTAAGTACAGAATGCCAGTGCTGATCGACCTCAAACTTAAGTACAGAATGCCAGTGCTGATCGACCTCAAACTGACGTACAGAATGCCAGCTCTGATCGACCTCAAAATTAAGTATAGAATGCCAACTCTGATCGACCTCAAACACTTCAACACTGGTCTGGGTTACATAGACGGAGGCTTGTGTTGAGTTGGTGCCAGTGTTGTTGATGTTACTGAGACACTGTTTTCCTTGTTAAAACATGAATGCTTCTTATGACTGGTTTCAGATATTCAGTGGCAGTGTATTTTACTTAGACCTAGGGTGGGAATGTAGCTGTTACTGGACTCTTCAGCTGATATTTTTCCCAGTTTTATTACAAGGATTCAGCTGGAGGCAGCTTCATGTCTGTACCAGGAGACTTAAAATATAATATACTTATTACAGAATTATAAAGAACAAACAGGAACAATACCGTAGTTGAAACAATACACAAATAACCATCACATATTAGAAAGAAGCTTATGACGATTCGGTCCGAACAGGACCATTTGCAAGTGTGATTTATCAGTGGCCCAAGTCAGACCGAAACATCGTCATCAGCTTCTTTCACCTATGTGAGGGTTATTTGTGTACAGAATTTTAAAAATAAAAAAAGATATAACGTCAAAATGTTTTTTTGTGGTATTTTGACGTTTAAGAAAATTAAAGTTGCGTTGTTCTTCACAAAATATTAAAAAATCTCCTTGTAAATATATATTTACATATTTTGTTACGCTATTTATTATTTTATTTTTGAATTTTAAGTACATTTCTAATACTAGTTTTGTACAATATCTTGAGAGTGTTTGTCCGGGCAACATAGATACATACACAGTGAAAAAAAATTTGAGCTCTTATTCCTTAGGAAGCGCTAAACGCCTATGGATCATATAGCACTTAAAGACCCTTGGATCAAGAGCCCTTTAAGGGCTCAACGATGTAGTTGGTTGGTTAATGGGGTTTCAAGCCTGTCGACTACAGTAGGCTCAACAAAGTTGCACGTTACATTCACCACCAGACAAGAATACTTTACTCCCTAAAATACCGAGAAAAGTAAACGTTAAGTATACAGACGCTGAGAGAAAATACGTCTCGGTGTATACTACATCCTGCAGGGAATAATAAATTAAAAAGAGACAACACCATGAGTGGAACAAATAACCGGCACATAAGACTGAAACTTTGGACGACGTTTCGGTCCGAATTGGATCATTAACTAGTTACACGTTGTCATAAATTCAGCCTTATATTTGTGTATACATAATATATCCTGTAAAATATAGTTTTGTATATATATATATATATATATATATATATATATATATATATATATATATATATATATATATATATATATATATATATATATATATATATATATATATATATATATATATATATATATATATATATATATATATATATATATATATATATATATATATATATATATATATATATATATATATATATATATATATATATATATATATATATATATATATATATATATATATATATATATATATATATATATACATATATATATATACATATATATATATATATATATATATATATATATATATATATATATATATATATATATATATATATATATATATATATACATATAAATATATATACGTATATATATGCATGAGCGTGTTAGATAGGAGTGAATGGAGACGAATGATACTTGGGACCTGACGATCTGTTGGAGTGTGAGCAGGGTAATATTTAGTGAAGGGATTCAGGGAAACCGGTTATTTTCTTATAGTCGGACTTGAGTCCTGGAAATGGGAAGTACAATGCCTGCACTTTAAAGGAGTGGTTTGGGATATTGGCAGTTTGGAGGGATATGTTGTGTATCTTTATACGTATATGCTTCTAAACTGTTGTATTCTGAGCACCTCTGCAAAAGCAGTGATAATGTGTGAGTGTGGTGAAAGTGTTGAATGATGAAAGTATTTTCTTTTTGGGGATTTTCTTTCTTTTTTGGTTCACCCTGCCTCGGTGGGAGACGGCAGACTTGTTGGAAAAAAAAAAAAAAGATATATATATATATATATATATATATATATATATATATATATATATATATATATATATATATATATATATATATATATATATATATATATATGTAGGGAAGTACCACCTCTGTGGCTGGAATGGGGACCCTCATCCTCAGAGAAGACGATAAACGTACCTCAGGGAAAACTCAAGGTTCTCCCCGGAGCTGTTTGAATATTTTCTTCTCCTACCACCCCCTATATTTGGTATTCTATATGAACATATATATATATATATATATATATATATATATATATATATATATATATATATATATTTATATATATGTATATATAATGGGGTCCACCTCTTGTGTAAATTGTGGGACCCATAGCCTCGGAGAAGTGGATAAAAAGGCTTCAAGGAAGAATATTTGGATTTCTTCCTGAAGCCGTTTGAATATTCCACTTCTCCTACCACCCCATCTTTTAATATATTTTTTTTTACCAATAGGAGTATTTTATTACATAATATGGTACAGAAGATTTAAGAGATACATTGTTGATATAAAGGTGGCATATAAGGTACATGTTGTTACGTGTGTATCACCGATTATAAGGCGAAAATCTCATCCAGCTCCTCAGAGCTGGGGCGTGTGCCCAAAATACAGCAGGCATTACCCATTTGAACAGCCGCACTGAGCCGCTGGAGCAGAAAACTAGCTGCCCTGGGATCCCTAGTTACCCTGATGAGTCTTTTTCCCAGCTCCTTAAGGAATTTAGATGCACTGTTTCCCCATGAGCCAAGGGTCTCTGAGCCTATGGGAACAAACATATAATGATGGGCAAGTTCTCTATATTTTCTAGACTTTTGGGACTCCCTGAAGCTGGCAGCTGCCCCTCCTTCCTCCCTGGTGTATTGGAGATAGGTATCAGCCAATGTAGATGCACATGTATAGTCCCACACCACCTGCTTCCCATCTGTCCAGGCTTGAAGGGTGATACCATCTGGACGCTTCTGGCTGCCATCAGATCTGCATAGTTGGGGTGGCTCCCTTACTGCTTGGCATCCAGCTGTTGTGAGGCTCCTCTTGATAATGTTATTGTTATGCAAAAATGTGGGATAGCTGGGGGCTTGAGCTTGGTCTAAGGGCAAAGGTAAAAGTTACACACCTCTCAAGCCCAAACTGGCCACCCAGGGCTATCCCAGTCAAAACAGAAAGCGCTAAACTAGTATGTGTACTTAAAGGGGTTGGGTACCAGAGGGTTAGGCAAAAATCCCAATTAGGAAAATATATCTATTTAGTCAACATAACATAACTTAACAGAAACACCTTAATCCTAAACGCCCAAATGAGGGTACACAAGCATCAGATGGCTTGAGGTCCAGCCACCATAACCACTATGCCTAGTCAGCACCAGGCCTACTCTACTCCACTTCCAACCTCATTTCTTATTTCCTCACTCCTCCCACAGCACCCTGACCATGTCAGAACCTGTGTGAACATACAGGTAAGCCATATGAGAGCCTATGGCTTGAGTTGGATAAACAAAATGAGTGCACAACTACAAACTTATCTTAAATACACAGCATCTCCGACACCAGCCTCTACACCATGCTAACGTCTCGTGACTCCCCCAAACCACGCTTACTCTGCTTACCCAAACATCCTTGGAAAATAAATCATTAACAGAATTTCTTTATAATTACAGTTAGAGTACTTTACAGTACCCCCAAATGCACATTATCAATTATAAAATTATTTTTTACAACTATAATATTCATACTATTATGGCACACTTCTCCACTATATGTACATTACGATGTCATGCAGAACCCTGCATAACACCCCCACCCCCAGACCATAGGTCTCACTCTGCTAGCGGGGTCCCTACGGACACCGCTAGGCAAAAAGAAAAAAAAAAAAGAATAAGCCCCACATTAAGGTCTGAAGCAACGGGAAAAATGATAACTGGGGAATGACCACCATACAATCACGGTCTTTTGGTACTACAAATATGCAATATTAACAAACTGAGGTACTAGATTGCTGACATATGAAACTCGCCGAACATAAAAGTGATCAAGTTCTATGCCCAACGAGCTCACAGCTGTTTTAGGAAAAGGCACCATTACAACACAGTGCTGGCCAGGTGCTGGCATTGATGCATTTAACCTAAATTACATCAAGCAAACTTATAAACGAGCAAGTAAACTTTGTACAAAAGTGCCCCTGAGGAATGCCATTTTATGAAGTAACACCAAAGTTCAGAATGTTGCAAGGCAGACCAAACTGTAGGTGCCACCAAAAAAAACTTTTAAACAGTAAGTACATTTTCCAGGAGTTCAAAGAAAAGAAAAACAGATGTTACATGTTAAATTCTACTGAGAAAACAACATCACATTATCACTCCCATCTCACAGCAATCTTTAGTAAACAAAACTGGTTCCCCATGACACACCTCTGCGAGAATCAGGAAAGCACAGGAGAGGGGAAAATATCAGGCCCCCAAAAACAACGGGTGGATAGGCACGTAAATCTTGTTGGTGGGACTGCTGCCGTAAAACCCTGGAGTCATCACTGAAGACTCCCAAAAGGTGGGCCTCCCAGGCCGACACCTACATGTCATTCCAAGGACCCTGGAGTCACCCCAGCGGTGATCCAAAAAGGAAAAATTGAAAAAGAGTCCTGGAGAACCAAAACACCTCGGATCAAAAGACATGACCCAAACAGTGGAGGGCATCACCGCCAGCCCCACAATTCACTAAAACGTTAGGTCCAACAGTCCCTATACCAACATAAAACAGAGGCGAGGCATTCCAGCCAACACCTAAAAAACGTAGCATACCTTACCTAGGCATGGCCCTTGATGTGACTACCCCCCTAAATACACACACACTAGGGAATCCTGATACCTCCAGCTCCAGCTCAACCTGCCCTTCTCCTTTGGGTGGTCCAGGGTTCCATCTACTCGTCTACCGCAAATCACTGCAAAATAAGAATAGATAAGTGATCAATACATTACATCGTGCACTTTAAACACAAGACAAGGTATTAGCAACCACATTCTCCGCTCCCTTCACATAATGAATCACAAGATTAAGAAGTTGGAGAAACCAGGCCCACCTTGTAAGTCTCTGATTGTGGTGTCTCATTAAGTGAAGGAAACGTAAAGGAATATGGTCACTATACACAGTTATAGGGTGAACTGATGAAGATATATGCACCTCAAAATGTTGCAATGCCAACACTAAAGCAAGAGCCTCCTTTTCTATGGAGGTATAACTTCTTTGGTGCCTGCTACTTTTTGCTGAGAAGCAGCCGAGTGGCATTACTTCTCCTGCTCTACCCTGCAACAAGACTGACCCAACCTCTGTATCATTTTGCAAAACCCGGGGTGGGTAACTCAGGATTACACATAAAAGTTCTTGAGGGTTAATGGCATACAAAAGATACATGCACAGAGATATTAAAGTTGCAAATACGGGTGTGTCCTTGGCACACATGGCCATGGGAAACAGATGACGCACCCACTGTTCATTCACACAGTTTGCATGTAGTTCATAAAGAGGAGACAAAACCTTATTTTTTAACTGTACCTGGCGGCAGTCAGTGCACGTTTTCAAGGTATCACCTAGTGTGAGACCAGTAAAAGACAACGTCCACCGACTCTCGCTGGATACAAACACAGTCTCTAGAAATAAACACTTCACTTCCTTCAAGGAACCTATTTCACCCCAGCTTACATCATGCCAGGCCTGCTGAATATCATAAATTCGGAAACTTCTACCTCATGGGGCTTAACATGGCCCCATTTTTCAGCATCCCAAAATTCTTTCACTAAGGTGCACCATGGCTGAGCCAACACTTCAACCAGTCGTTCAGAAGATCCAAATCTTCCACAATCTCTTACAACTTTCCTGCTTACATTATCTTTCTCAGGGACTTTATCCATCATCATTTTGAAGTCACCACACAGTTCCATCATAGTCTTCCCAGGACCCGGATCCAATGCCAATCCCATCTCTCCAGCTTCCAGAATGTGTAGCACCACCTCATAGTCCCACGTCATCCTGGGCGGACTGGCAGACTGGTGCACTAGTGCCATCGACCTCACCTTAGCCAAGAATTTTCTGAAACCGAGAAAAAACACCGCCGGGGAAACATCACCATCCTCACGTAGCACATGACTTAATGATTCCAGAGTGCTTCCCCACACGGTAATGAAAGGGAGGGGAATTCCCTCCTCCCAGTCCTTCTGGTACTGGGTAAAACAAACATGCATTGCCCTGAGAGACTAGGAAAACCATGGTGCTTTTCTTTGACTCCTAGGATGATATACATTGGTAAATTTAACCTAAAGTAGGCCTCTCAAAACTACATGACATTTCATAAAATATGACTTCTGGGTGATTTGTGCAAAGCCTAAGAGACAAAAATGTTTCACCAGAAATCTCAAAACCACACACAAAATTAATCAGAAAGGGTATAGACTCTGGTAACCTGTTAGAAAAGGAATTTATTAATAAACACTGATTATTTAGCTCTCCCGTCTTAACACTGAAATGCCGTTCCTTCAGAATCTGTAAAAAATACTGACAAAGACACTTTAATAGTTCTGCCGAGGCCACGTAAGCACAGGTCCTCTTAAAAAGAGTCTTGCTCATTCGATCACCTCTGCAAAATAAACACTTGGTAAATTTGGGAACCACATCCTCCGCGACAACTGATAAATGAACAGCCTTCCGGAGGTCACAACCTTCCCGGGCCTCACTCAGCTGCTGCAGAGTTAGGGGATTTTTTCCCACATCAGCAACAAGACCACTTCTCCAACCGAGTTCCGGTTTAGCCGGTTCATCACTGCTCAGAGTCTCCTGCAGGTCAGACTCAATGAACAGGCTCCCCATGCCCAAACCATCACCACAGTGTGCAGAAGGGTCACAGGGAGGCACAGCTCCTGCCTTGTTCCCCTGTTTAGTTCGAAAGCACATTGAAAAATTTTCAGGTACCGTTGCTCCAATTGGGTCATTACCACCTTGTAAAGCAGGGTCCTGCAAAACCAAACATTCCTCACTTTTGAGGAGTCCCACAACGTTGTTGCCTAGTAGAAGGTCAACTCCTGCAAAAGGTACATCTTCTGCAATACCTACAGGTAGGTTCCCAGACTGGTACTCAGACTCTATCCATAACCTGTGCACTGGAGTCCTGACAGGGACTCCAGTTATCCCTTTAAGAAAAATGTCCAATCCGGTGTAGGTGTCATCCGACACTGGTAATACACCCCTGCGAAGCAAGGTGTATGTGCTACAAGTGTCCCTCAAAGACATAACACCCGTGACCCTACCTTCATTTTGGTGTAAGGCCACAGTAGACTTACTTGAATATACCTTCATCCGAGGGTCAAAGACAACTGGTCTTCTTTGGATACCTTGGGGCAAGACTGCAATGCAAGCCACATCATGTGTAATCGGTATATTTACTGGAGAAGCATCTGCCGCAGCCTGGTCCCTAAGCATCTTTCGACAATATGGCTGCAGGTGGCCCTGTTTATTGCAATATGTACAGTGATAAGGTTTAAAGGCCCCCTGCCCATTTGACCTAGGTTGGATCCCTTGGTTCTGGGGAACTGGGCTCGTCCCACCTGTTCCTTGTAGTCCTGGACCTGTGACAGCTGACTTAAAACCTCCTCGAGTGGGTATTGGAAAATTAGGGTTATTAAAACTCTTGTGGTTATTAGGCTGATAGATGGGTGGCTTAAACTTCTGAAATTTCTTATTCCTATTGGTGGGTGGAGAAAACTTACCATTATTAGTATGGGGGGTGTGGTAACTAATACCAAATTTTTGATTAGCTAAAAATCTGTCACCCAGCTCCAAAGCATTATTAAAATCATCAAGATCCTTCTCCTCAAGATATACCTTAAGGTCAGAAGGAACATTTCCCAAAAGATCCTCTAACAAAATTAAGGTAATTACACCTTCATAATTGCCTACCACCCCCATTGAGCGACACCACCTATTTAGAAGTGGCATCTCCTCCTTACCATATTCCACCAAAGACTGCCCTGACTGAAACTTTAGTCCTCTGAATTTCTGCCGGTACCTTTCCGGCAACATTTGATAAGCCAGTAAAACTACCTCTTTTAGCTCATAATAATCAGAAAAGGCAGATCCTTCTAAAGAACTAATAGCCTGCAACCCTTTACCAACTAACTGGGTTCTTGCTAATGTCGCCCATTCCTTTTCCGGCCTAACTTGGGATTTGGCCGTACTTTCAAATAACAGAAAAAACTGGTCTGGGTCTTTCTCTAGGAATTTGGGCACAAATTTTATGGCTTTATCCAAATGAAAAACATCTACCCTTGTGTCTGTGTCTGGGTGAGAAGCAAGCTGCCTCTCTTTAGCTCTTTCTTGAGCAATAAGCTCCTCTAAGGCTCTCTGTTCCTGGATCTTTGTGCACTCAATCCTTAACTGTTCCTTTTCTTCTGCAACTAGGGCTAATTTCATTTGTAAAATTACTACTTCCTTATCCAGGTCCCTATCATGGGGAATTGATTCAATGTCACCTTCCAAATGCATGTCATCCTCAGAATTTTCACCAGTGTCAGCCATTTTGGGAAATAATAGCACCAAATCTTACTACCAGCCACAGAACTTACTGATATAAAATAATAAAGCACACAGCAAGGTACATATACTGAAGTAGTATATTCACAAGGAGTTGTCATGTGACTCCCTCAAATTAAACAGGATTGCACACCAAAAGAAAATCCTGGCAGAAAAAAAAAATAAGAGCTACTGCACCTGCAAAGGTAAATTATTCCCAGAAATTTAGGTGAGCATAACCCCCTAAAAATCAGCAAGATTGTACCTGCAAGGGTAAATTATGCACAAAATATCAAGTATTAATAACACCCTAAAAATCAACAATATGGTACAGAAAGCTAAATGATTTATAGAGTATTAATTAATAATAACACCCTAAAACCAGCAATATTATACAGAAAGGTAAATTATTCACAGGGTATTAATTAATAATAACACCCTAAAAACCAGCAATGTTGCACACAAAAGTAAATTATTCACAGGGTATTAATTAATAACAACACCCTAAAAACCAGCAATGTTGCACACAAAGGTAAATTATTCACAGGGTATTAATTAATAATAACACCCTAAAACCAGCAATATTATACAGAAAGGTAAATTATTCACAGGGTATTAGTTAATAATAACACCCTAAAACAAGCAATGTTGCACACAAAAGTAAATTATTATTTTAGTGAGTGTTATAGTGAATGCTTCCTCTGACCAACCCAGTAAAGAATGATTATTGACTTTCCAGGTTGCAAACTTGAATTACCACATAAAATTTGATAATTCTCCCGGACAGGCCCCCCATGTTATGCAAAAATGTGGGATAGCTGGGGGCTTGAGCCTGGTCTAAGGGCAAAGGTAAAAGTTACACACCTCTCAAGCCCAAACTGGCCACCGAGGGCTATCCCAGTCAAAACAGAAAGCGCTAAACTAGTATGTGTACTTAAAGGGGTTGGGTACCAGAGGTTTAGGCAAAAATCCCAATTAGGAAAATATATCTATTTAGTCAACATAACATAACATAACAGAAACACCTTAATCCTAAACGCCCAAATGAGGGTACACAAGCAACAGCTGGCTTGAGGTCTAGCCACCATAACCACTATGCCTAGTCAGCGCCAGGCCCACTCTACTCCACTTCCAACCTCATTTCTTATTTCCTCACTCCTCCCACAGCACCCTGACTATGTCAGAGCCTGGGTGAACATACAGGTAAGCCATATGAGAACCTATGGCTTGAGTTGGATAAACAAAATGAGTGCACAACTACAAACTTATCTTAAATACACAGCATCTCCGACGCCAGCCTCTACACCATGCTAACGTCACGTAACTCCCCCAAACCACGCTTACTCCGCGTACCCAAACATCCTTGGAAAATAAATCATTAACAGAATTTCTTGATAATTACAGTTAAAGTACTTTACAGTACCCCCAAATGCACATTATCAATTATAAAATTATTCTTTACAACTATAATATTCATACTATTATGGCACATTTCTCCACTATATGTACATTAGGATGTCATGCAGAACCCTGCATAACAGTTATTAACCTCCTCATGTCTTGCAGTCTTTCCCTGGGATTTACGGCACACAAGACCTTGGTACCCGAATCGGTCTGCTGCTTCACTGCCACAAATACACCTGTGTTCGGCGAGAATAGGGGCGGCAAGTCGAAGGGCAACACCGATGCGGATGGTCTGTGGGTCGAGGCGTGTGCCAAGGCTGGAGTTGGGAACAGCCAACAGAAAGTCCCCAGCATGAGGGGCTCTACTGCCAGGAGGCGGGCTCTATCCTTCCCTGACACACTCTGAAGCATTGTTGAGGCTACATTTTCCACTATTGGACCATCCCAGTGCGATTGTTTGTAGTTGTTGGGGGGAGCAGATCTGGTTTCAGAGCCCGTTAGATTATCCCAGATCATTGCTCCGTCAATGAATTTTTGGTCCTGGACTCCAATCTTGTCCCTAAGATGTTCAGGGAGAATCGCTGCTATAAGCCCTGTGGATGCAATACACGAGGACAGAAAAGCAGGTAACGCAATCTGTGATGGCTTGCGGACACCAATGCCTCCTAGTCTGACTGGAAGTGTAGCTTGGTTCCACTGCCCGTCTTCTAGAGTAAGGTTAAGTACTTTCGTAAAAATCTGCCTCAGAATACTGTCATATTCGTGCAGTATAGGGTTATCATATGAAGGTGCACATCTTAGGAAATATGTCAACCTGGACAGACTCAAGCACTTTGTGAGAAGGTACAAGGCATCGTGGGTGTCCAGATTGCTTATTCGTTGTTCCATTCTCCTTAACTCTTCCAATTTCTTCCTGAGAATTGTGTCAATGGCATTGCTTCCCAGAGGTGCTCCTAGCAAGACACTATTTGTGGGGGCAATGACTGCTGCTCCTGGTAGTTTTGATCTCACTGCATTTATCACTTGTTGACTGACTGAAATGATTTCACATTTGGATGGATTCAGGATATATATACATACATATATATATATATATATATATATATATATATATATATATATATATATATATATATATATATATATATATATATATATATATATATATATGTACATGTACACTATAACTATATATACTACATGGCTGAATATATGATAATAAAGTTTCATACTAACAAGTTATTCTGAGTTCTTCCAATACAGTTCTAGAAAGTGAAAGCAAATATCATGCGTTTTAAAATAAACGCATGATAATATCTGCAAAATTGGTAGAAAGGAAATAAAAAAGAATAAACTCCACTTTCTAAAATTTCCTGTAACATTTAAAAAAAAATCTTAGAACTGTAGTCTACCAATATTTAAAAAAAAAAAAAAGTTTGGATGAAATACGAAACAAAATTCTGTTAATTAATCCTGTGATGGTGTATGGTACTGGAGATGAGTTACAAGCCAGAACTGATCTAACAATGCAGTGTGGGAATATACGCAGAGTGGTGCGTAAATTTTAGTGTATATGCGTATAGTATATCTCAGTGTATATACGTACATTAGTATATCTCGGTGTATATACGTAGATTAGTATATCTCAGTGTATATACGTAGAGTAGTATATCTCAGTGTATATACGTAGAGTAGTATATCTCAATGTATATACGTAGAGAAATATATCTCAGTGTATATACGTAGAGCAGTATATCTCAGTGTATATACGTAGAGTTGTATATCTCAGAGTAATATATCTCAGTGTATATACAGAGAGTAGTATATCTCAGTGTATATACGTAGAGTAGTATATTTCAGTGTATTCACACTCAGTGGTGATATTTGTGTATAAACACGGACATAGATGTAACTCTTAATGTATAGTATATACACTGAAAGACATGCTATATCTCGGTATATACATCATCACAACCGCCGCCGCCGCCACCACCACCACCGCCACCAACACCACCACCGCCACCAACACCACCACCACCACCACCACCACCACCACCACCACCACCACCACCACCACCACCACCACCACCACCGCCACCACCACAATCACCACCACCACCACCACCACCACCACCACCACCGACTCCATCACCACCACCACCATCACCACCACCACCACCATCATCACCACCATCATCACCATCACCATCACCACCACCACCACCACCACCACCACCACCACCACCACCACCACCACCACCACCACCACCACCACCACCACCACCACCACCACCACCACCACAATCACCACCACCACCACCACCACCACCACCACCACAATCACCACCACCACCACCACCACCACCACAATCACCACCACCACCACCACCACCACCACCACCACCACAATCACCACCACCACCACCACCACCACCACCACCATCACCACCACCACGACCACCACCATCATCACCACCACCGCAACTAACACCACTTCCACCATCACATCAACCACAACAACCATCACCACCACCATCACCACCACCACCACCACCACCATCATCATCATCATCATCACCACCATCACCACCACCACCACCATCATCACCACCATCATCACCATCACCATCATCACCACCATCACCATCATCACCACCATCATCACTATCACCACCATCATCACCATCACCATCATCACCACCACCATCACCATCACCACCACCACCACCACCACCACCACCACCACCACCACCACCACCACCACCACCACCACCACCACCACCACCACCGCCATCACCACCATCACCACCACCACTATCACCACCATCACCATCACCACCACCATCACCAACACCACCAACACCACCACCATCACCACCACCACCACCACCATCACCACCAACAGCACCACCATCAACACCACCACCACCACCACGACCACCACCGCCAACACCGCCATCACCACAACCACAACCACCACCACCATCACCATCACCATCACCATCACCACCACCATCACCACCATCACCATCATCACCACCACCATCACCACCATCACCATCACCACCACCACCACCACCACCACCACCACAATCACCACCACCACAACCACCATCACCACCACCACCACCACCACCACCACCACAACCACCACCACCACCACAGACACTCTCACTTGCGCAGGAAATTAATTATCATTAAGGAGGGCGAGGCACCTGGGCAGGAAGCCTGCAGTGTCTGGACATCATTTTTGCTGTCCTCACCACCGTAATTTGTGAAAAATACCGATATCAAATGAAAAATGTACGTAATATCTGTCGATGCTGAGATTTTTACCAATCGGCGTTCATTAATTACCGATCTTATTGTTCGAAAAATGTGCAATGGAGTGTGAGATTGTTAGGAGGCTGACTGAGAGAGAGAGAGAGAGAGAGAGAGAGAGAGAGAGAGAGAGAGAGAGAGAGAGAGAGAGAGAGAGAGAGAGAGAGAGAGAGAGAGAGAGAGAGAGAGAGAAACAGAGGTAGACAGAAAGGTAGACAGAGAGACGAAGAGATAAACGGACATAAACAGAGAGACACTGAGACAGACAGACACCCAAAGACTAACAGACAGATATTCAGGCCCAGAGACAAACATATAGAGAGACACAGATCAAACGGAAAGAAAAAGACACAGATAATATTTCACCGATTTTAGTCTTAAAAGGAAACATCCAGGTTTATGTAAGTATTCAGGGATGAGTCAACTTGGATACAGACATAGACAAAGGTACACAACATGGCAGTAGCTCCAGAGGTCTGCTGCTCCAGACACAGGTACACAACATGGCAGTAGCTCCAGAGGTCTGCTGCTCCAGACACAGGTACACAACATGGCAGTAGCTCCAGAGGTTTGCTGCTCCAGACACAGGTACACAACATGGCAGTAGCTCCAGAGGTTTGCTGCTCCAGACACAGGTACACAACATGGCAGTAGCTCCAGAGGTCTGCTGCTCCAGATACGGGTACACAACATAAGAAGAACATAAGAACATAAGAAAGGAGGAACACTGCAGCAGGCCTGTTGGCCCATACTAGGCAGGTCCTTTACAATCCACCCCACTAACAAAACGTTTGCGCAACCCAATTTTCAATACCACCCAAGAAATAAGATCTGATAACTCAAATCCAATCCCTCTCACTCATGTATTTATCCAACCTATATTTGAAACTACCCAAAGTCCTAGCCTCAATAACCCAACTAGGTAGACTGTTCCACTCATCAACTACCCTATTTCCAAACCAATACTTTCCTACATCCCTTCTAAATCTAAACTTGTCCAATTTGAATCCATTACTGCGGGTTCTCTCCTGGAGAGATATCTTCAAGACCTTGCTAATATCCCCCTTATTAATGCCCATCTTTCATTTATACACTTCGATCATGTCTCCCCTCATTCTTCGTCTAGCAAGTGAATGTAATTTGTCTTCAATCTTTCTTCATAAGGAAGATTTCTAATGCTATGTATTAATTTAGTCATTCTACGCTGAATGTTTTCTAACGAATTTATGTCCATTCTGTAATATGGAGACCAGAACTGAGCTGCATAATCTAGGTGAGGCCTTACTAATGATGTATAAAGCTGCAGTATAACCTCTGGACTTCTGTTCCTTACACTTGATAAATTAGACACATGTGCAACTCTTGGGTATCTTTATTGAGGAAACGTTTCGCCACACAGTGGCTTCATCAGTCCATACAAATTGTAATAAAGTTGGTAGAATTACCGACAATATGTAAAGTAAAAGGACACAAGTGCAACTAATGTGACATTTATTGTGGCAACGTTTCGCTCTCCAGGAGCTTTATCAAGCCATTGATAAAGCTCCTGGAGAGCGAAACGTTGCCACAATAAATGTCACATTAGTTGCACTTGTGTCCTTTTACTTTACAATCTTGAATAGAATACGGCATACGTGCTGAGAAGGAGCTTATAAACCGTTGGCAGGAGAGGTGAAGCAGTCATAGGTCGTGTAACATTTGTTCAATGTTGAAGTAGGTCGTGCCCAAGAATTAGGCAAGCGAAGAATTCCCAAGTATTAAGATCCCAAGAAGTTGCAGTGTCTGACAGGTTTGTAGATGAATGGTTCAGAGAACCGACATGTTCATAAATTAGACACATGTGCAACTCTTGGGTATCTTTATTGAGGAAACGTTTCGCCACACAGTGGCTTCATCAGTCCATACATCCTAATTCTTGGGCACGACCTACTTCAACATTGAACAAATGTTACACGACCTATGACTGCTTCACCTCTCCTGCCAACGGTTTATAAGCTCCTTCTCAGCACGTATGCCGTATTCTATTCAAGATTGATGGACTGACCACATCGACTCAAGGTTGAGGGACTGATTACCTCATTCTCCTCCTGTTCTTCAAGATTCTCTTTTGTATGGACTGATGAAGCCACTGTGTGGCGAAACGTTTCCTCAATAAAGATACCCAAGAGTTGCTCATGTGTCTAATTTATCAACATGTCGGTTCTCTGAACCATTCATCTACAAACCTGTCAGACACTGCAACTTCTTGGGATCTTAATACTTGGGAATTCTTCGCTTGCCTAATTCTTGGGCACGACCTACTTCAACATTGAACAAATGTTACACGACCTATGACTGCTTCACCTCTCCTGCCAACGGTTTATAAGCTCCTTCTCAGCACGTATGCCGTATTCTATTCAAGATTGATGGACTGACCACATCGACTCAAGGTTGAGGGACTGATTACCTCATTCTCCTCCTGTTCTTCAAGATTCTCTTTTGTATGGACTGATGAAGCCACTGTGTGGCGAAACGTTTCCTCAATAAAGATACCCAAGAGTTGCACATGTGTCTAATTTATCAACATGTCGGTTCTCTGAACCATTCATCTACAAACCTGTCAGACACTGCAACTTCTTGGGATCTTAATACTTGGGAATTCTTCGCTTGCCTAATTCTTGGGCACGACCTACTTCAACATTGAACAAATGTTACACGACCTATGACTGCTTCACCTCTCCTGCCAACGGTTTATAAGCTCCTTCTCAGCACGTATGCCGTATTCTATTCAAGATTGATGGACTGACCACATCGACTCAAGGTTGAGGGACTGATTACCTCATTCTCCTCCTGTTCTTCAAGATTCTCTTTTGTATGGACTGATGAAGCCACTGTGTGGCGAAACGTTTCCTCAATAAAGATACCCAAGAGTTGCACATGTGTCTAATTTATCAACATGTCGGTTCTCTGAACCATTCATCTACAAACCTGTCAGACACTGCAACTTCTTGGGATCTTAATACTTGGGAATTCTTCGCTTGCCTAATTCTTGGGCACGACCTACTTCAACATTGAACAAATGTTACACGACCTATGACTGCTTCACCTCTCCTGCCAACGGTTTATAAGCTCCTTCTCAGCACGTATGCCGTATTCTATTCAAGATTGATGGACTGACCACATCGACTCAAGGTTGAGGGACTGATTACCTCATTCTCCTCCTGTTCTTCAAGATTCTCTTTTGTATGGACTGATGAAGCCACTGTGTGGCGAAACGTTTCCTCAATAAAGATACCCAAGAGTTGCACATGTGTCTAATTTATCAACATGTCGGTTCTCTGAACCATTCATCTACAAACCTGTCAGACACTGCAACTTCTTGGGATCTTAATACTTGGGAATTCTTCGCTTGCCTAATTCTTGGGCACGACCTACTTCAACATTGAACAAATGTTACACGACCTATGACTGCTTCACCTCTCCTGCCAACGGTTTATAAGCTCCTTCTCAGCACGTATGCCGTATTCTATTCAAGATTGATGGACTGACCACATCGACTCAAGGTTGAGGGACTGATTACCTCATTCTCCTCCTGTTCTTCAAGATTCTCTTTTGTATGGCCTGATGAAGCCACTGTGTGGCGAAACGTTTCCTCAATAAAGATACCCAAGAGTTGCACATGTGTCTAATTTATCAACATGTCGGTTCTCTGAACCATTCATCTACAAACCTGTCAGACACTGCAACTTCTTGGGATCTTAATACTTGGGAATTCTTCGCTTGCCTAATTCTTGGGCACGACCTACTTCAACATTGAACAAATGTTACACGACCTATGACTGCTTCACCTCTCCTGCCAACGGTTTATAAGCTCCTTCTCAGCACGTATGCCGTATTCTATTCAAGATTGATGGACTGATCACATCGACTCAAGGTTGAGGGACTGATTACCTCATTCTCCTCCTGTTCTTCAAGATTCTCTTTTGTATGGACTGATGAAGCCACTGTGTGGCGAAACGTTTCCTCAATAAAGATACCCAAGAGTTGCACATGTGTCTAATTTATCAACATGTCGGGTCTCTGAACCATTCATCTACAAACCTGTCAGACACTGCAACTTCTTGGGATCTTAATACTTGGGAATTCTTCGCTTGCCTAATTCTTGGGCACGACCTACTTCAACATTGAACTAATGTTACACGACCTATGACTGCTTCACCTCTCCTGCCAACGGTTTATAAGCTCCTTCTCAGCACGTATGCCGTATTCTATTCAAGATTGATGGACTGACCACATCGACTCAAGGTTGAGGGACTGATTACCTCATTCTCCTCCTGTTCTTCAAGATTCTCCTTTGTATGGACTGATGAAGCCACTGTGTGGCGAAACGTTTCCTCAATAAAGATACGCAAGAGTTGCACATGTGTCTAATTTATCAACATGTCGGTTCTCTGAACCATTCATCTACAAATCCTTACACTTCTTGATATAAATCCCAATAATCTATATGCCTTATTACGCACGCTTAGACACTGCTGTCTTGGTTTAAGGTTGCTGCTTACCATTACCCCCAAATCTTTCTCGCATTCTATACGGCTAAGTTCAACATTATTAAGCTGGTAGGTGCTAGGGTTATGGACATTTCCGAGCTTTAGAACTTTACATTTATCTGCATTGAACTGCATCTACCACTTTTCTGACCACAAATTGAGTTTGTCTAAATCCTCCTGAAGTTGTGAGACATCAACGTCTGAATCGATTATCCTACCTATCTTCGTGTCATCAGCAAATTTGCTTATGTCACTAGTAATTCCCTCGTCAAGGTCGTTTATATATATAATAAACAACAATGAGCCTAAAACTGATCCCTGCGGAACGCCACTTGTTACAGATCCCCACTCAGATTTAACCCCATTTATGCACACTCTCTGCTTCCTATTAGTGAGCCATGACTCGATCCATGACAGCATTTTTTTCCCAATGCCATGAGCAGCTACTTTCTTCAAAAGTCTCTGATGTGGAACTCTATCAAAAGCTTTACTAAAATCTAAATAAACAATATCGAATTCTTTATTCTGATCAACGGCCTCAAAAGCTTAGCTGAAGAAGGTTAATAAATTCGTTAGGCAGTAGCTCAAGAGGTCTGCTGCTCCAGGCACAGATACACAACATGGCAGTAGCTCCAGAGGTCTGCTGCTCCAGACACAGATACACAACATGGCAGTAGCTCCAGAGGTCTGCTGCTTCTGTAGAAAAGGAGAGCTGCAACGCTGAGACAATTTGTGGCTCTGTTGCCCTGCAAGATGACGTTGCAGGAGTGGTGTCTGTTGCAGGCTTCAGAGAGTGTATTGCGTCATGTTTACTTGAGATGATGATTCAAATATGGGGAAGAGTAGTGTTTCTGGATGTCGGTGAAGGACTCTTGGTTCAAAGCATAGGAGCTATCCATATCTTTCCTTGTTTCAGACCTAATTGCTACTCATTCAGGAGAAGCATCATGCGGACGCTCACTCGAGCATAATGCTGTTACTCGAGATATTAACACTACCATTCTTGTGAACAACATAAACAAACAGCCTATGTTATTTCGACACCTATTATCATGTTTTGCTGCCCTTGTTTCCTGTACCTGTGGTAAGATGGTGTTTTGTCACCCACCTTGAATGACAAGGACCAGTGCTCTGTTTTCATTAAGAAAACTTCACAAGGAATAATCCTTATGCAGTGTCACTTACGAGACTTAGAATTTCAAAGCACTGTTTAGTATCTGCAACTAATGTTCTTCGTGTGGACTCGGAAGTTTTAACTTCATTGACGTAGCCTCTGAAAAGAAGAATGTCACTCTGAACTTAGTTCTGAGTGTTAAGAAAACAATGCTTCACGTTCACATTGCTAATTATGTTGTTATGGACGTAGTTTTTGCATTTATTCATGTTTGAACATGGTCCAAAAGAGAGGTCAGCATTAAAATAAATCACAAACGGATGGGGTTTGAACCCAAAGGCCAGTGTGTTGACCACTATAACCTAGTTGGATGAATCTTATTAGAGATAACTAGCCTCGCGGTTAACGCATTGGCCTGTGAGTTTTAAGACTCACTTCCATGGTTTCAAACCCCACTCGTTCCGTGGTTTCTTTGCAATCGTGTTATTACAACTTCGTGAGTCGTGTCAGCTCCATGTTGTGTGTGTGTGTGTGTGTGTGTGTATGTGTAGTGGTGTTCCCGTTTTTTGAACAGTGCTGGGGAGCAGTATATGACTTAATCGTTTGATGCATCTGTCAGTGTGGACTAACTGTATATAAGTGGAGTATACAATACATAGTGTTAGGATTTACTTTGACTCGCTTGATGTTTCCTGTAGTGGACTCTGATTTTGCATTCACTTGTATGGACTCAGCCTAAATAGTGAATGAACTTAGTAGTATTTGCCCAGTTTTGTGGAATTAGCATATACTAAGATGGAGTGGATCTTGTTTTATTGATGTCCATACACCTCTTTTTATTGATGTAATCAGATAGAATCTTTACATAAATACACTGTGTGTAGATTAAGACACATGTGCAACAGTTGGGTATCTCTATTGATGAAGCGTTACTCCTACACAGTAGGCTTCCTCACTTAAATGCAAAGGGAACAGTGGTAATGAAATAAAGACGAAATCAGTCCATCAGCCTGGAGAAGAGTTCAGCTCCATGGAGCTGAATAACACTGTGTACTTGAGGTCGTGCATTAGAGAGACGCACACCTTGAAACTTGTGTCTTACTATTTATACGTATCGTTCATATGTTTAGTTCGGTGCTTGACTTAGAATACTGAATAATAGACTTGTCATTAGTTATTATTTCAGTAATGCACTGTATTTCGATTTTCTCATGTTATCTGTTCTTTTGTTATCATATTTGTTCTTTTGAACAGATATGATAAATTCAAATCCCTAGACTAATGAACAGAAATAAGATTTTCAGAATAAAATCCGGAGAGGTTTTACCTACACTACGTAGGTCCTGATTTTGAAGCAGAAGCGAGCGTGTCTCAACCTCTCGAGTTTCAGACAATGTGTATTTGGAGCCATTTTTGCTATTGCTAATGAGGACTTCAGGTGGTCTTACTTCAGCCATTCGGGCGTTGTGAGGAAAACAAAAGGTCTATGAGCCACTTAGTTTAAAATTAGAACTAATTAGTGAGTCTTTTCTAAGTTATAAACAAGAGAGAGAGAGAGAGAGAGAGAGAGAGAGAGAGAGAGAGAGAGAGAGAGAGAGAGAGAGAGAGAGAGAGAGAGAGAGAGAGAGAGAGAGAGAGAGAGAGAGAGAGAGAGAGAGAGAGAGAGAGAGGGAGAGAGAGGGAGAGAGAGAGAGACGGAGAGAGAGAGAGAGGGAGAGAGAGAGGGAGAGAGAGAGGGAGAGAGAGAGAGAGAGGGAGAGACAGAGGGAGAGAGACAGAGAGGGAGAGAGAGAGGGAGGGAGAGAGAGAGGGAGGGAGAGAGAGAGAGAGAGAGAGAGAGAGAGAGAGAGAGAGAGAGAGAGAGAGAGAGAGAGAGAGAGAGAGAGAGAGAGAGAGAGAGAGAGAGAGAGAGAGAGAGAGAGGGAGAGAGAGAGAGAGAGAGAGGGAGAGAGAGAGAGAGAGAGAGAGAGGGAGAGAGAGAGGGAGAGAGAGAGGGAGGGAGGGAGAGAGAGAGAGAGAGAGAGAGAGAGAGAGAGAGAGAGAGAGAGAGAGAGAGAGAGAGAGAGAGAGAGAGAGAGAGAGAGAGTTCATCTCATCCCAGAATCACATGCATATGCAGACGACTGTACACTAACATTCACTTATCCAAGAGAAGAAATGCCAG